>NW_028128212.1:0-86323 GCF_965231255.1 Vanellus vanellus
GGTAACAGCCTTCATTCTGCAGCTGCTGCTTCATCGGCAGCGACAAAATATCAAAGCCCTACTGGAGAGAGAGCAAACAAGCAATCCAAACCACTCGAGAATTTGGGCTCAGGCAGTTACCGTATTTCGTGAAGAGGTGGGTTAGTCTGGGAAGCTTTGGGCTTAAGCATATTGCCTCAACAGAACACACATGGACACTACAGGAGCAATGAGAAATAGCTCAAGCTAGCTTGGATTCAACAAAACCACTTGAAAGCCCCCCAGCAGACCATCTGCCTAAAGACAGGATCTATGCACTGAAGCAGACTCCATTAGCTGCTCCGCTCTTCCTTCTAGGCAGCGGCACTAAGGCTGCTCTTTCCAGTCCCACACTTCCTTGCCTTTGCCCTGCCAACAGAAAAGGCAGCAGTCATTTGCTGCCAATATTGGACAAGCCATTAACAGCTAGAGCTAAAAAAAAAAAATTAGGTCTTTAACATCTCAATGCAGATTGGTTTCTTTTCAGGCCACTCCTCCACAACACTCACATGGATTAAAAATCAGCCACCAAAAAATCCTGTGTTTTATTCCTGGTGTTCAGCTAGAGGATCGCATCGCTATCCCCAAGTCGAAGGAAACATGTTAACCTAGATTTTAGAAGTCAATATGAACATGAAATTAACATGAAACATGAAATTCAATTGACTGCTCAGCACTGTGGCCCCGTGCCTCACCCAAGATCCCACAAGTTGCTTCCCCTCCCGTGAGAAAGGATCCCTTGGAGCAGGATCCTTTCTGTCTAGCACACTGTGCTAGTTTAAATGTGCTACCCCTTGGAGGTCAAAAAGCCCATCAAACCGGAAAGCCCTCATCCGGTTGAACCACCTGCTCTTATGAAACCCATCGTGGGCTGCTTTTGGCACATTAATCCTATGTTGTATGAGGCTTATTCTAAATTACAGCTTCTTACATCGCCTTGGCATACATAGCACACCCATTTAGGCGCCTTGGACTCGATTATTTCTCTTTTTGCATTAAGTCCCATTTATCATTTCCAGGCGGGGAGTCTCAAAGTAGACAAAGGGTCCGGAGATAAGTACCAGTGCAGAGCTACAGAAAAACAATCACGCACGTCACGTGTTACTGTCAATGACAGCGAATAAGACAGAAGGCTCAAATTATTGTGGCTGCTTCCGAGGGCAAGTAGGCAAACACAAGCAGAGAGTAAATGACAAATCCTCGAGCAGAATTTCACTTCACTACATGGCACAACAAATTCTAAGGAAGAGGAAGCAATAGCCTGGAACATAAGGCAGCCAACATCACCAAGGAATAAACATATTCTCCCATGAAGGAAAATTTACTCTGATCACGTTGTCAGGCTGACAGGAACATCTTCCAGCAGCGAGTGGCTCCAAGTTATGAGCAGAATGGCCATTCTCAGAACTTACACTTCCCCTGACTCAGGAACAATTAAACCTTAACCGTTAGCCATAGAGACAAGAATCATAGAATCATAGAACCATAGAATTGCTGACGTTGGAAGGGACCTTTAAGATCATCAAGTCCAACCATTAACCTACCCTGACAAAACCACTTCTAAGACATGTCCCTTAGTACCACATCTACCCTTGTTTTAAACACCTCCAGGCATGGCGAATCCACCACCTCCCTGGGCAGCCAAATCCAGTGTTTAATAGCACGAAGCCACCTAGCAACTCTCATCATCATAATAATAGCAACCTGTCGATACTGCGGGAATGGAGGAATGCTGGGGAGCATTAGCAGACTGGACTGTGAGTTGAGGCATTTGCTTAGTTACAGGACCTAACACCGGTGGACATGGATCCCTAGTCAAGTCGCAGCATCAGCCTGTCTGAAAAAGGCTGAAAATCAAGACACAAGAACAAAACCGTCCACTTAATTGCTACAATCTACACACTTCTCTGCCCAAAATGCAGGACACAAAAGTGAAGCTGCTCTTAGTTCTCTGGTTTTCTTCTAGAATCATTTAAAAAAACCCAACATTCCTCTCTACTCCACTCCTAACGGACAGCCTTTCAAGAGAGAAGAACAGAAAAAGCACAGCAGCGTCTTCTGTAAAAGTTAAGCACGCAACACAGAGCTGAAGGTATTTCACCCTAGCCGAAGAAAGCCCAGCTCAATCTTTACTTTGCTTCCCATCTTCCCCACCCCTACTCACACCAACACAGCGCACGCACTTCCTCAAGCAACATTTTCTTTCACCAAAACACAGAACTCCTTTCTGAAGTCCACTGCCAGCGGGACCAGAGACAACTACTTGGGCTCTTCTGCCTGCAACGTTGAAAGGATGTTGAAATGGGATTTCAGGAGTGAACTCAACATGGCAAACCCCAGCAGAAGTAAGAAAACCACATCTTTAAAGAATTAGTTCAAAAGTGAGCCCAAGAGCACCACCGAGCAAAACTCCCATCTCCCATAATCCTTGGAGGGAAAGCTTTGGCATGCAAAACGGAGACCGCATCCTCCTAAAGACACTTTCCTGCAAGATTAAGATACAACTGCTGTGAGCTAGACTGTTTCAGCACCGCATCCCTCCTCTCCACTAACACCTAAGTTACAGCACAACTCTAATTTATGACAATAAATTGATCAGGTACGTTGGAAGGGACAAAACAGTGTGGCCAGCTGCTGCCACGTATGAAAAGCAGAGAGTAGGAGCTTCTCTTCTCTTCTCTTCTCTTCTCTTCTCTTCTCTTCTCTTCTCTTCTCTTCTCTTCTCTTCTCTTCTCTTCTCTTCTCTTCTCTTCTCTTCTCTTCTCTTCTCTTCTCTTCTCTTCTCTTCTCTTCTCTTCTCTTCTCTTCTCTTCTCTTCTCTTCTCTTCTCCTCTCCCATTCCATTCCCTGTGCTTAGCATGACTGGAATAAAGAGATCATTTTTTGACTGAAATGCCAGAGGTGGAAGTGGAAACAGGATCTAATTTCATGCTTCTGCGTTATTATTCCGAGCCAGTGCTCACAAGCATGAACACAATTCACACGTGTGGCCAGGAACAGGCCGATGCAGTTTAGCTTGAAAACACATCCCTTGCAGCCTGGCAAAGGAAAGCCACAGAGCCACAGAAAGTTGTAGCAGGAATAAAGGCCAAGGAGTTCCTTTGTCTTGAACAGCGAGAACTGGATGAATGGGCATTGGTACCGATCACACACACAACAGAAGAAGATAACGTGTGTGGTACCTTGAGGCATTTTCAAAAGTATGACACATACCAATGACAAGCACACCTGTCGCCTTCCAAAACGAGCAAGAACCCCTGGCGACATGGAGCCACAGGAAGAGCAGGGCTCGCTCCCGCTCCAAACTTGCAATGGGCAAGAGAGCCCGAGAGAGCCAGGGCACGAGTGGTGCCTTGGAGGTGCAAGAGCAGCTGGCAAGAAGAGAGCCGAAAGGGCCCAGAGGAGCCCTGACAAGGGGCTGTGCTCAGTGCTACAGAGCACAAGAAGCAACCCATGGGGGCCACCCTTAGAGACTAGAAAGCTTCTTCTCCCCGGATGCGGGGCACGAGGGCCACCTATGTGGAGCAGGAGCAGCAGACACCTAGCCAAAATGGCCCAAAGGAGCGCTGGCAAGGGGCCGTGCTCAATGCTGCAGAGGAAGGCAAAAAAAACCCCAGGGACCAGTGCCAATGTGCCCCGGGGGAAAATTCCTTCCTGACCCCAGTGCTGGCGATCGGCTATTCTCTGAGCATGTGAGCATTACCTGCTTCCTCCTCCCACAGGCTGGTCCCTCCTCCCAGGAGATGACCAAGCCCTATTCTGCCTCAACCCGGACACATCTCAGGGGCTCCCAAGAGCCGCCAAAGGCTCCTGGCCTGATCAACCTTGGGTGCAAGGATCCTTCCCACACCTGGCAGGGCTCCCGTGCTTTCTCCAAAACACTGGGATCCCTTGCAACATCTACCCACTTAACTCTTCTCTTCTCTTCTCTTCTCTTCTCTTCTCTTCTCTTCTCTTCTCTTCTCTTCTCTTCTCTTCTCTTCTCTTCGCTTCGCTTCGCTTCGCTTCGCTTCCTCGCCTCTCCATTGTATCCCATTCCATTCCCCGCTCTTAGCATGACTGTAATAAAGAGATCATTTTCTGACTGAAATGCCAGAGGTGGAAGTGGAAACAGGATCTAATTTCATGTTTCTGCATTATTTTTCTTGGAATTATATATTATATAATATAAAAAAATTATATATTTTTTTGACGGACACTTTGTTGGATGTGTCTTTCCTCCACATCAGCGTCCACCTTCGAGCGGCATCCTAGTGAAAGACTTACACCCCCTCACACCCGTGGGAAACGCACAGGAAAAAGGCCATTGGAGATCACTTAATGCCTGTGCTAGGAACCAACAGGAGGATCTCCTGGAGCCAGATATTTTGCTCCTTTTGTCCAGCTGAAGTCTCACTACTTCACTCTCATGCAAACGCAGAGCCAAAAGGCTACAGTCAAGGCAAGATTTGCAACGGCTGATTCTCACTAAAGCTATAACACTCATGAGCCCTTCCCGAATGCAGAGAAACAAACTTGGACAACAAAAAGCTGCGATTAGGCAACCCTACACATACTATTATGTGCATACAAAAGCAGGCTCTGACCAAAGTCGCCTTCAGTCAAAAACATTCAAGCTTTGTCAAGGCAATCTCAAAAGGAATAACACGGATTGACAAGGAGGGTTCAGGATTTTTGGAGGGACAAAACCCCAAGCAGCTTTCTTGACAAAGTCAGTCTTGCGGTAAAGGTTGCTTCCCAAAGCTGCTCTCCAATACAGAGTTAAGGAGATAAACCTTTTCCAGATGCCTTTTTAATCCCCTGCTAATGGGGCTTGCGCTAAACATGCCCTGTTACAAGAAACTGCATGGAAATAATCAACAACAGTGAAAGACAGTGCCAGAAACCACATCTAGAACACTGTCCACGAAAGCAGCTGTTCACTTTCCAGTTTATTTTCTGAATTCACTCTGGTCTGGGTTTGTTACAGTTTCTTCATTGACCTGTTGATGACTTGCACAAATGGGATTCATGAAATGAGCTAACTCAATGCATTTTCCAATATTTAAGAAGCACCAGAGGTCTTTTCCAATGGAGGGAAAAAAGGAAGTTTCCGTACTAGGAAGCGTTCAACTCTTTTCTCCTTGACTGTAGCCCACAAGATCTCTTTCAGTCTCATGTGTTTTCCTTACCAAACCTGTGCCCATTGATTTTCCAATGGTAAAACGCAGCTCTAATTTTCTACATTTCCTTCCCGAAAACACGCTCCCTAACCAGTTGACTGAATAGCACAAGAGGGAGAAAATCCACACAGACTTCCCCGATTGCAAAATCCACTGACCATTGGATTTTCTCTCACCAGTCACGGGAAGAAAAGGAGTGAGAGCTCAGCTCAGAAAGGCACATCAGAATTTGCTTTCCAAAAAGCATCTCTCGGGCCTTTTGCTGAGAGCCGTTGATCACGGACGTCTACCAAACTAAAACTGAGACACACTTGACTAGTTTCCCAAAGCATCCTTCAATACTGAGGGTCCTAGTTTCCAGTGCCAGTCTGGCAAACTCGGGGCTGCTTGGGTTTTTTCTCAACACCGCACATCCTGCTGAAGTCAGCTCATGTTGCCAGTGCTTCCCAAAAGTCTGCTGTGGCATTTCCAATGCGCAGTCAAAAGCAAAAGCACACCAAAATCACAAGGTTTTGGCAGTAGAGCAAATCCAGGTAACAGCCTTCATTCTGCAGCTGCTGCTTCATCGGCAGCGACAAAATATCAAAGCCCTACTGGAGAGAGAGCAAACAAGCAATCCAAACCACTCGAGAATTTGGGCTCAGGCAGTTACCGTATTTCGTGAAGAGGTGGGTTAGTCTGGGAAGCTTTGGGCTTAAGCATATTGCCTCAACAGAACACACATGGACACTACAGGAGCAATGAGAAATAGCTCAAGCTAGCTTGGATTCAACAAAACCACTTGAAAGCCCCCCAGCAGACCATCTGCCTAAAGACAGGATCTATGCACTGAAGCAGACTCCATTAGCTGCTCCGCTCTTCCTTCTAGGCAGCGGCACTAAGGCTGCTCTTTCCAGTCCCACACTTCCTTGCCTTTGCCCTGCCAACAGAAAAGGCAGCAGTCATTTGCTGCCAATATTGGACAAGCCATTAACAGCTAGAGCTAAAAAAAAAAAATTAGGTCTTTAACATCTCAATGCAGATTGGTTTCTTTTCAGGCCACTCCTCCACAACACTCACATGGATTAAAAATCAGCCACCAAAAAATCCTGTGTTTTATTCCTGGTGTTCAGCTAGAGGATCGCATCGCTATCCCCAAGTCGAAGGAAACATGTTAACCTAGATTTTAGAAGTCAATATGAACATGAAATTAACATGAAACATGAAATTCAATTGACTGCTCAGCACTGTGGCCCCGTGCCTCACCCAAGATCCCACAAGTTGCTTCCCCTCCCGTGAGAAAGGATCCCTTGGAGCAGGATCCTTTCTGTCTAGCACACTGTGCTAGTTTAAATGTGCTACCCCTTGGAGGTCAAAAAAGCCCATCAAACCGGAAAGCCCTCATCCGGTTGAACCACCTGCTCTTATGAAACCCATCGTGGGCTGCTTTTGGCACATTAATCCTATGTTGTATGAGGCTTATTCTAAATTACAGCTTCTTACATCGCCTTGGCATACATAGCACACCCATTTAGGCGCCTTGGACTCGATTATTTCTCTTTTTGCATTAAGTCCCATTTATCATTTCCAGGCGGGGAGTCTCAAAGTAGACAAAGGGTCCGGAGATAAGTACCAGTGCAGAGCTACAGAAAAACAATCACGCACGTCACGTGTTACTGTCAATGACAGCGAATAAGACAGAAGGCTCAAATTATTGTGGCTGCTTCCGAGGGCAAGTAGGCAAACACAAGCAGAGAGTAAATGACAAATCCTCGAGCAGAATTTCACTTCACTACATGGCACAACAAATTCTAAGGAAGAGGAAGCAATAGCCTGGAACATAAGGCAGCCAACATCACCAAGGAATAAACATATTCTCCCATGAAGGAAAATTTACTCTGATCACGTTGTCAGGCTGACAGGAACATCTTCCAGCAGCGAGTGGCTCCAAGTTATGAGCAGAATGGCCATTCTCAGAACTTACACTTCCCCTGACTCAGGAACAATTAAACCTTAACCGTTAGCCATAGAGACAAGAATCATAGAATCATAGAACCATAGAATTGCTGACGTTGGAAGGGACCTTTAAGATCATCAAGTCCAACCATTAACCTACCCTGACAAAACCACTTCTAAGACATGTCCCTTAGTACCACATCTACCCTTGTTTTAAACACCTCCAGGCATGGCGAATCCACCACCTCCCTGGGCAGCCAAATCCAGTGTTTAATAGCACGAAGCCACCTAGCAACTCTCATCATCATAATAATAGCAACCTGTCGATACTGCGGGAATGGAGGAATGCTGGGGAGCATTAGCAGACTGGACTGTGAGTTGAGGCATTTGCTTAGTTACAGGACCTAACACCGGTGGACATGGATCCCTAGTCAAGTCGCAGCATCAGCCTGTCTGAAAAAGGCTGAAAATCAAGACACAAGAACAAAACCGTCCACTTAATTGCTACAATCTACACACTTCTCTGCCCAAAATGCAGGACACAAAAGTGAAGCTGCTCTTAGTTCTCTGGTTTTCTTCTAGAATCATTTAAAAAAACCCAACATTCCTCTCTACTCCACTCCTAACGGACAGCCTTTCAAGAGAGAAGAACAGAAAAAGCACAGCAGCGTCTTCTGTAAAAGTTAAGCACGCAACACAGAGCTGAAGGTATTTCACCCTAGCCGAAGAAAGCCCAGCTCAATCTTTACTTTGCTTCCCATCTTCCCCACCCCTACTCACACCAACACAGCGCACGCACTTCCTCAAGCAACATTTTCTTTCACCAAAACACAGAACTCCTTTCTGAAGTCCACTGCCAGCGGGACCAGAGACAACTACTTGGGCTCTTCTGCCTGCAACGTTGAAAGGATGTTGAAATGGGATTTCAGGAGTGAACTCAACATGGCAAACCCCAGCAGAAGTAAGAAAACCACATCTTTAAAGAATTAGTTCAAAAGTGAGCCCAAGAGCACCACCGAGCAAAACTCCCATCTCCCATAATCCTTGGAGGGAAAGCTTTGGCATGCAAAACGGAGACCGCATCCTCCTAAAGACACTTTCCTGCAAGATTAAGATACAACTGCTGTGAGCTAGACTGTTTCAGCACCGCATCCCTCCTCTCCACTAACACCTAAGTTACAGCACAACTCTAATTTATGACAATAAATTGATCAGGTACGTTGGAAGGGACAAAACAGTGTGGCCAGCTGCTGCCACGTATGAAAAGCAGAGAGTAGGAGCTTCTCTTCTCTTCTCTTCTCTTCTCTTCTCTTCTCTTCTCTTCTCTTCTCTTCTCTTCTCTTCTCTTCTTCTTCTCTTCTCTCTTCTCTTCTCTTCTCTCTCTTTCTCTCTTTCTCTTCTCTTCTCTTTCTCTTCTCTCTTCTCTTCTCTTCTCCTCTCCCATTCCATTCCCTGTGCTTAGCATGACTGGAATAAAGAGATCATTTTTTGACTGAAATGCCAGAGGTGGAAGTGGAAACAGGATCTAATTTCATGCTTCTGCGTTATTATTCCGAGCCAGTGCTCACAAGCATGAACACAATTCACACGTGTGGCCAGGAACAGGCCGATGCAGTTTAGCTTGAAACACATCCCTTGCAGCCTGGCAAAGGAAAGCCACAGAGCCACAGAAAGTTGTAGCAGGAATAAAGGCCAAGGAGTTCCTTTGTCTTGAACAGCGAGAACTGGATGAATGGGCATTGGTACCGATCACACACACAACAGAAGAAGATAACGTGTGTGGTACCTTGAGGCATTTTCAAAAGTATGACACATACCAATGACAAGCACACCTGTCGCCTTCCAAAACGAGCAAGAACCCCTGGCGACATGGAGCCACAGGAAGAGCAGGGCTCGCTCCCGCTCCAAACTTGCAATGGGCAAGAGAGCCCGAGAGAGCCAGGGCACGAGTGGTGCCTTGGAGGTGCAAGAGCAGCTGGCAAGAAGAGAGCCGAAAGGGCCCAGAGGAGCCCTGACAAGGGGCTGTGCTCAGTGCTACAGAGCACAAGAAGCAACCCATGGGGGCCACCCTTAGAGACTAGAAAGCTTCTTCTCCCCGGATGCGGGCACGAGGGCCACCTATGTGGAGCAGGAGCAGCAGACACCTAGCCAAAATGGCCCAAAGGAGCGCTGGCAAGGGGCCGTGCTCAATGCTGCAGAGGAAGGCAAAAAAAACCCCAGGGACCAGTGCCAATGTGCCCCGGGGGAAAATTCCTTCCTGACCCCAGTGCTGGCGATCGGCTATTCTCTGAGCATGTGAGCATTACCTGCTTCCTCCTCCCACAGGCTGGTCCCTCCTCCCAGGAGATGACCAAGCCCTATTCTGCCTCAACCCGGACACATCTCAGGGGCTCCCAAGAGCCGCCAAAGGCTCCTGGCCTGATCAACCTTGGGTGCAAGGATCCTTCCCACACCTGGCAGGGCTCCCGTGCTTTCTCCAAAACACTGGGATCCCTTGCAACATCTACCCACTTAACTCTTCTCTTCTCTTCTTCTTCTCTTCTCTTCTCTTTCTCTTCTCTTCTCTTCTCTTCTCTTCTCTTCTCTTCTCTTCTCTTCTCTTCGCTTCGCTTCGCTTCGCTTCGCTTCGCTTCGCTTCGCTTCGCTTCCTCGCCTCTCCATTGTATCCCATTCCATTCCCCGCTCTTAGCATGACTGTAATAAAGAGATCATTTTCTGACTGAAATGCCAGAGGTGGAAGTGGAAACAGGATCTAATTTCATGTTTCTGCATTATTTTTCTTGGAATTATATATTATATAATATAAAAAAATTATATATTTTTTTTGACGGACACTTTGTTGGATGTGTCTTTCCTCCACATCAGCGTCCACCTTCGAGCGGCATCCTAGTGAAAGACTTACACCCCCTCACACCCGTGGGAAACGCACAGGAAAAAGGCCATTGGAGATCACTTAATGCCTGTGCTAGGAACCAACAGGAGGATCTCCTGGAGCCAGATATTTTGCTCCTTTTGTCCAGCTGAAGTCTCACTACTTCACTCTCATGCAAACGCAGAGCCAAAAGGCTACAGTCAAGGCAAGATTTGCAACGGCTGATTCTCACTAAAGCTATAACACTCATGAGCCCTTCCCGAATGCAGAGAAACAAACTTGGACAACAAAAAGCTGCGATTAGGCAACCCTACACATACTATTATGTGCATACAAAAGCAGGCTCTGACCAAAGTCGCCTTCAGTCAAAAACATTCAAGCTTTGTCAAGGCAATCTCAAAAGGAATAACACGGATTGACAAGGAGGGTTCAGGATTTTTGGAGGGACAAAACCCCAAGCAGCTTTCTTGACAAAGTCAGTCTTGCGGTAAAGGTTGCTTCCCAAAGCTGCTCTCCAATACAGAGTTAAGGAGATAAACCTTTTCCAGATGCCTTTTTAATCCCCTGCTAATGGGGCTTGCGCTAAACATGCCCTGTTACAAGAAACTGCATGGAAATAATCAACAACAGTGAAAGACAGTGCCAGAAACCACATCTAGAACACTGTCCACGAAAGCAGCTGTTCACTTTCCAGTTTATTTTCTGAATTCACTCTGGTCTGGGTTTGTTACAGTTTCTTCATTGACCTGTTGATGACTTGCACAAATGGGATTCATGAAATGAGCTAACTCAATGCATTTTCCAATATTTAAGAAGCACCAGAGGTCTTTTCCAATGGAGGGAAAAAAGGAAGTTTCCGTACTAGAAGCGTTCAACTCTTTTCTCCTTGACTGTAGCCCACAAGGATCTCTTTCAGTCTCATGTGTTTTCCTTACCAAACCTGTGCCCATTGATTTTCCAATGGTAAAACGCAGCTCTAATTTTCTACATTTCCTTCCCGAAAACACGCTCCCTAACCAGTTGACTGAATAGCACAAGAGGGAGAAAATCCACACAGACTTCCCCGATTGCAAAATCCACTGACCA
This sequence comes from Vanellus vanellus, assembly GCF_965231255.1. NCBI lineage: Eukaryota > Metazoa > Chordata > Aves > Charadriiformes > Charadriidae > Vanellus > Vanellus vanellus. Next base: position 11,074 of record NW_028128212.1, read on the forward strand.
TTGGATTTTCTCTCACCAGTCACGGGAAGAAAAGGAGTGAGAGCTCAGCTCAGAAAGGCACATCAGAATTTGCTTTCCAAAACCATCTCTCGGGCCTTTTGCTGAGAGCCGTTGATCACGGACGTCTACCAAACTAAAACTGAGACACACTTGACTAGTTTCCCAAAGCATCCTTCAATACTGAGGGTCCTAGTTTCCAGTGCCAGTCTGGCAAACTCGGGGCTGCTTGGGTTTTTTCTCAACACCGCACATCCTGCTGAAGTCAGCTCATGTTGCCAGTGCTTCCCAAAAGTCTGCCTGTGGCATTTCCAATGCGCAGTCAAAAGCAAAAGCACACCAAAATCACAAGGTTTTGGCAGTAGAGCAAATCCAGGTAACAGCCTTCATTCTGCAGCTGCTGCTTCATCGGCAGCGACAAAATATCAAAGCCCTACTGGAGAGAGAGCAAACAAGCAATCCAAACCACTCGAGAATTTGGGCTCAGGCAGTTACCGTATTTCGTGAAGAGGTGGGTTAGTCTGGGAAGCTTTGGGCTTAAGCATATTGCCTCAACAGAACACACATGGACACTACAGGAGCAATGAGAAATAGCTCAAGCTAGCTTGGATTCAACAAAACCACTTGAAAGCCCCCCAGCAGACCATCTGCTAAAGACAGGATCTATGCACTGAAGCAGACTCCATTAGCTGCTCCGCTCTTCCTTCTAGGCAGCGGCACTAAGGCTGCTCTTTCCAGTCCCACAGTTCCTTGCCTTTGCCCTGCCAACAGAAAAGGCAGCAGTCATTTGCTGCCAATATTGGACAAGCCATTAACAGCTAGAGCTAAAAAAAAAAATTAGGTCTTTAACATCTCAATGCAGATTGGTTTCTTTTCAGGCCACTCCTCCACAACACTCACATGGATTAAAAATCAGCCACCAAAAATCCTGTGTTTTATTCCTGGTGTTCAGCTAGAGGATCGCATCGCTATCCCCAAGTCGAAGGAAACATGTTAACCTAGATTTTAGAAGTCAATATGAACATGAAATTAACATGAAACATGAAATTCAATTGACTGCTCAGCACTGTGGCCCCGTGCCTCACCCAAGATCCCACAAGTTGCTTCCCCTCCCGTGAGAAAGGATCCCTTGGAGCAGGATCCTTTCTGTCTAGCACACTGTGCTAGTTTAAATGTGCTACCCCTTGGAGGTCAAAAAAGCCCATCAAACCGGAAAGCCCTCATCCGGTTGAACCACCTGCTCTTATGAAAACCCATCGTGGGCTGCTTTTGGCACATTAATCCTATGTTGTATGAGGCTTATTCTAAATTACAGCTTCTTACATCGCCTTGGCATACATAGCACACCCATTTAGGCGCCTTGGACTCGATTATTTCTCTTTTTGCATTAAGTCCCATTTATCATTTCCAGGCGGGGAGTCTCAAAGTAGACAAAGGGTCCGGAGATAAGTACCAGTGCAGAGCTACAGAAAAACAATCACGCACGTCACGTGTTACTGTCAATGACAGCGAATAAAGACAGAAGGCTCAAATTATTGTGGCTGCTTCCGAGGGCAAGTAGGCAAACACAAGCAGAGAGTAAATGACAAATCCTCGAGCAGAATTTCACTTCACTACATGGCACAACAAATTCTAAGGAAGAGGAAGCAATAGCCTGGAACATAAGGCAGCCAACATCACCAAGGAATAAACATATTCTCCCATGAAGGAAAATTTACTCTGATCACGGTTGTCAGGCTGACAGGAACATCTTCCAGCAGCGAGTGGCTCCAAGTTATGAGCAGAATGGCCATTCTCAGAACTTACACTTCCCCTGACTCAGGAACAATTAAACCTTAACCGTTAGCCATAGAGACAAGAATCATAGAATCATAGAACCATAGAATTGCTGACGTTGGAAGGGACCTTTAAGATCATCAAGTCCAACCATTAACCTACCCTGACAAAACCACTTCTAAGACATGTCCCTTAGTACCACATCTACCCTTGTTTTAAACACCTCCAGGCATGGCGAATCCACCGCCTCCCTGGGCAGCCAAATCCAGTGTTTAATAGCACGAAGCCACCTAGCAACTCTCATCATCATAATAATAGCAACCTGTCGATACTGCGGGAATGGAGGAATGCTGGGGAGCATTAGCAGACTGGACTGTGAGTTGAGGCATTTGCTTAGTTACAGGACCTAACACCGGTGGACATGGATCCCTAGTCAAGTCGCAGCATCAGCCTGTCTGAAAAAGGCTGAAAATCAAGACACAAGAACAAAACCGTCCACTTAATTGCTACAATCTACACACTTCTCTGCCCAAAATGCAGGACACAAAAGTGAAGCTGCTCTTAGTTCTCTGGTTTTCTTCTAGAATCATTTAAAAAAACCCAACATTCCTCTCTACTCCACTCCTAACGGACAGCCTTTCAAGAGAGAAGAACAGAAAAAGCACAGCAGCGTCTTCTGTAAAAGTTAAGCACGCAACACAGAGCTGAAGGTATTTCACCCTAGCCGAAGAAAGCCCAGCTCAATCTTTACTTTGCTTCCCATCTTCCCCACCCCTACTCACACCAACACAGCGCACGCACTTCCTCAAGCAACATTTTCTTTCACCAAAACACAGAACTCCTTTCTGAAGTCCACTGCCAGCGGGACCAGAGACAACTACTTGGGCTCTTCTGCCTGCAACGTTGAAAGGATGTTGAAATGGGATTTCAGGAGTGAACTCAACATGGCAAACCCCAGCAGAAGTAAGAAAACCACATCTTTAAAGAATTAGTTCAAAAGTGAGCCCAAGAGCACCACCGAGCAAAACTCCCATCTCCCATAATCCTTGGAGGGAAAGCTTTGGCATGCAAAACGGAGACCGCATCCTCCTAAAGACACTTTCCTGCAAGATTAAGATACAACTGCTGTGAGCTAGACTGTTTCAGCACCGCATCCCTCCTCTCCACTAACACCTAAGTTACAGCACAACTCTAATTTATGACAATAAATTGATCAGGTACGTTGGAAGGGACAAAACAGTGTGGCCAGCTGCTGCCACGTATGAAAAGCAGAGAGTAGGAGCTTCTCTTCTCTCTCTTCTCTTCTCTTCTCTTCCTCTTCTCTTCTCTTCTCTCTCTCTCTCTCTTCTCTTCTCTTCTCTTCTCTTCTCTTCTCTTCTCTTCTCTTCTCTTCTCTTCTTCTCTTCTCTTCTCTTCTCTTCTCTTCTCCTCTCCCATTCCATTCCCTGTGCTTAGCATGACTGGAATAAAGAGATCATTTTTTGACTGAAATGCCAGAGGTGGAAGTGGAAACAGGATCTAATTTCATGCTTCTGCGTTATTATTCCGAGCCAGTGCTCACAAGCATGAACACAATTCACACGTGTGGCCAGGAACAGGCGATGCAGTTTAGCTTGAAAACACATCCCTTGCAGCCTGGCAACGGAAAGCCACAGAGCCACAGAAAGTTGTAGCAGGAATAAAGGCCAAGGAGTTCCTTTGTCTTGAACAGCGAGAACTGGATGAATGGGCATGGTACCGATCACACACACAACAGAAGAAGATAACGTGTGTGGTACCTTGAGGCATTTTCAAAAGTATGACACATACCAATGACAAGCACACCTGTCGCCTTCCAAAACGAGCAAGAACCCCTGGCGACATGGAGCCACAGGAAGAGCAGGGCTCGCTCCCGCTCCAAACTTGCAATGGGCAAGAGAGCCCGAGAGAGCCAGGGCACGAGTGGTGCCTTGGAGGTGCAAGAGCAGCTGGCAAGAAGAGAGCCGAAAGGGCCCAGAGGAGCCCTGACAAGGGGCTGTGCTCAGTGCTACAGAGCACAAGAAGCAACCCATGGGGGCCACCCTTAGAGACTAGAAAGCTTCTTCTCCCCGGATGCGGGGCACGAGGGCCACCTATGTGGAGCAGGAGCAGCAGACACCTAGCCAAAATGGCCCAAAGGAGCGCTGGCAAGGGGCCGTGCTCAATGCTGCAGAGGAAGGCAAAAAAAACCCCAGGGACGCATGCTAGCCCACCGTGGGGGGAAAAAAAAGCCTTCCTCCCCTGAGCTGCAGGGCACGAGAGGCCGTGTTTGTGGCGCATGTGCAGCAGGCAGTAACCTAGCCTAAATGGAGGAGAGGAGCCCTGACAAGTGGTCATGCTCAATGCTGCAGAGGAAGGCAAAAAACCCCCAGGGACCAGTGCCAATGTGCCCCGGGGGAAAATTCCTTCCTGACCCCAGTGCTGGCGATCGGCTATTCCCTGAGCATGTGAGCAAGACCTGCTTCCTCCTCCCACAGGCTGGTCCCTCCGCCCAGGAGATGACCAAGCCCTATTCTGCCTCAACCCGGACACATCTCAGGGGCTCCCAAGAGCCGCCAAAGGCTCCTGGCCTGATCAACCTTGGGTGCAAGGATCCTTCCCACACCTGGCAGGGCTCCCGTGCTTTCTCCAAAACACTGGGATCCCTTGCAACATCTGTGCATGCCATTTCTTACAGCTGCTGCCCCTTGCTCCACAGGGGACGAGGATGGCAAGCTCTGCAGTGCTCCTCAAGAAGACATTCCCTTGATCTTACCACTGCTCATTCAGCTGAGAAGGCCTGATAGCCTCAGACACCTCCAGGGATTGGTGATTCTTCTCATCTCCTGAGAAGCTGGTGTCTGTTCCTCAAAGGCTGAGGTAGAATTTTCATCGGCCCCGCTGGGAGTTGGCCTTGTAGAGGAGAACCTCCAGCAGCCTGGTCCAGCCTCTGGTCTTCCTCTCTCAGACCCCTCCAAGTATTTCCACGGGCTCCTCCAGAACTTCCTCTTGGATGTCTTCGGGCTGCCCCTGGGCCAGCTCTGGCACCAGCACGCAGGAGGATTTTATCCTGCCCTGAGACATTGTGACTGCTGCGTTGCCAGGTGGTGGCACTGTGACACAGGGGTGATGGGGCCCCTCCTGTGCAGCCCCGCCCACCACTCCTCCGCCCAGCATCCTTCAGAGGAAGGCCTTTGGGGTGCTGGCCCCGAGGCAGTCCCCGTGCCAGGAGGGCCGGGGGCTGTCTCTGCCTTTGGTGGCCATGCACTGGCCACAGCTTCTGGGTGTCCCTGTAGGTTCCTCTGGACTTTCAGACTGTGTAAATACAGGCATTTATACCATATGCATTCCTTTGGATGTGGGGAAACCCGAGGGGAAAGCAAGGCTTTTGGTTATTAATGCATTATTTGATAAGGAAAAAGAGTTCTCGTAACAAGTCCTGGACTATGTCTATGCAAGCTTTTTACTTTCTCACAGCTTAATAGAGGGAAGGGGAAAGTGTGAGTAAAGAACAGAAGAACACTTTGACAAAAAATGTGTCTGTCTGCTGCTATTAAAAATAAGCAATGTTGCAGGCTATCTTAGTTGTTCACCCTAATCTGCTGCCTGTTACTTCTATAAAACTAGTAGGAGAAATACAACCTTACATACTCTCGTCACTAGAAGAGGCATGAAGTGCATTAGAAGATAGAGTGAGATAAGCCAGACCGTGCATTGAGTAAGGCTGCTTAGGTTCTCATGAATCAGGTTGTATAACTATGGACACTTAATGCACTAATTATTCTCAAGAGAACGTACAGGCAGCGAGAGTGCCTCCAGGCAGCAGTACAATAACCATCTTCACTAGGTGGCCTGAATGTGGAGTGTCATTACTGACAAAACACAGGAAGACCCCGCTAAAGTTTCTACCATCTGAAAGGAGGAAAGTGTTTTATATCATACTGGGTGCTATTGAAAGGCATTTAAAGGACAAGGCAACCATAGGGCACAGTCAACATAGGTTCATCAAGGGAAAGTTCTATATAACTAATTCGATATCCTTCAGCAGCAAGGTCAACTGTCTAGCTGATAAAAGGAAGGCAGTGGATGTAGTTTCTCTAGATTTTAGTAAGGCTTTTGATACTGTCCCTTACAGCATCCTTCTGGACAAGTTGTGCAGCTGTAAGATGAGTAGGTAGACGATGCACTGGGTGAAGAACTGACTGAACAAAAGGGTACCCTGGCAACTAAGAGGGCAAACCGCATCCGGGGGTGCATCAAACAGAGCATAACCAGCCAGTCCAAAGAGGTGGTTATCCCACTGTATTTAGCATTGGTGCAACTTCACCTTGAGTACTGTGTGTGGTTCAGGGCCATTTAAAAAGGATGTTAAATACTTGAATGTGTTCAGAGGAGGGCAACAAAGTTGATGAAGAGGCTGGAAGGCATGTGCTCTGAGAAGTGGCTGAGGACACTGGGTTTGTCTAGTTTAGCGAGGACGAGGCTGAGGGGTGACCTCATTGCTCTCTACAGCTTCCTGAGGAGGGGAAGCAGAGAGGGAAGTGCTGATCTCTTTCCCTGGGATCCCGTGCCAGGACGCATGGGAATGGCTCACAGCTGCATCCATCAGGAGAGCTTCGGACATGACATGAGGAAACATTTCTTTACCAAGAGGGTGATCAAAGACTGGGAGAGGTTTCCTGGAGAGGTGGTTGATGCCCCATGCTTGTCAGTGTGTAAGAGGCATTTGGAAAATGTCATCAATGCCATGCTTTAACATTTGGTCGACCCTGAAGTGGTCAGGTAGGTGATTGTTGTAGATCCCTTCCACCTGAAATATTCTACTCTATCCTATCCTATCCTATCCTATCCTATCCTATCCTATCCTATCCTATCCTATCCTATCCTATCCAATCCTATCCTATCCCATCCTATCGTATCCTACCCTACCCTACCCTACCCTACCCTACCCTACCCTACCCTACCCTACCCTACCCAATCCTATACCTGCACTGATGACAAGTCAAGTAACAATGAGACCATTATTTGCCTGAAATGCCAGGGAGTTTTGAGCTCCAAAAAACTTTCAAAGACACAAATAAAAATGTTACAAATTAAAACAGGATTTTATTTTATGTTATTTTATCTTATTTTTTGGAGTCCATTTCAGAGCCGATGTTCACGTGTATGAAAACACTGCGCTTGTGTAGCCAGGTGCAGGGTGAAGAATTCCTCAGTTTAGCTTTAAAAAACATCCCTTGCACTCTGGCAAAGGGAAGCCACACAGCCACAGAATGTGGAGCAAGAATACCGGCCAAGCAGTAACTGTTTCCTTCTCTTCTCTTCTCTTCTCTTCTCTTCTCTTCTCTTCTCTTCTCTTCTCTTCTCTTCTCTTCTCTTCTCTTCTCTTCTCTTCTCTTCTCGCTTCGCATCTCTCTCTTCATTGTATCCCATTCCATTCTCTGCTCTTAGCATGACTATAATAAAGAGATCATTTTTTGACTGAAATGCCAGAGGTGGAAGTGGAAACAGGATCTAATTTCATGCTTCTGCGTTATTATTCCGAGCCAGTGCTCACAAGCATGAACACAATTCACACATGTGGCCAGGAACAGGCCGATGCAGTTTAGTTTGAAAACACATCCCTTGCAGCCTGGCAAAGGAAAGCCACAGAGCCACAGAAAGTTGTAGCAGGAATAAAGGCCAAGGAGTTCCTTTGTCTTGAACAGCGAGAACTGGATGAATGGGCATTGGTACCAATCACACACAACAGAAGAAGATAACGTGGGTGGTACCTTGAGGCATTTTCAAAAGTATGACACATACCAATGACAAGTACACCTGTCGCCTTCCAAAACGAGCAAGAACCCCTGGCGACATGGAGCCACAGGAAGAGCAGGGCTCACTCCCGCTCCAAACTTGCAATGGGCAAGAGAGCCCGAGAGAGCCAGGGCACGAGTGGTGCCTTGGAGGTGCAAGAGCAGCTGGCAAGAAGAGAGCCGAAAGGGCCCAGAGGAGCCCTGACAAGGGGCTGTGCTCAGTGCTACAGAGCACAAGAAGCAACCCATGGGGGCCACCCTTAGAGACTAGAAAGCTTCTTCTCCCCGGATGCGGGGCACGAGGGCCACCTATGTGGAGCAGGAGCAGCAGACACCTAGCCAAAATGGCCCAAAGGAGCGCTGGCAAGGGGCCGTGCTCAATGCTGCAGAGGAAGGCAAAAAAAACCCCAGGGACCAGTGCCAATGTGCCCCGGGGGAAAATTCCTTCCTGACCCCAGTGCTGGCGATCGGCTATTCTCTGAGCATGTGAGCATTACCTGCTTCCTCCTCCCACAGGCTGGTCCCTCCTCCCAGGAGATGACCAAGCCCTATTCTGCCTCAACCCGGACACATCTCAGGGGCTCCCAAGAGCCGCCAAAGGCTCCTGGCCTGATCAACCTTGGGTGCAAGGATCCTTCCCACACCTGGCAGGGCTCCCGTGCTTTCTCCAAAACACTGGGATCCCTTGCAACATCTGTGCATGCCATTTCTTACAGCTGCTGCCCCTTGCTCCACAGGGGACGAGGATGGCAAGCTCTGCAGTGCTCCTCAAGAAGACATTCCCTTGATCTTACCACTGCTCATTCAGCTGAGAAGGCCTGATAGCCTCAGACACCTCCAGGGATTGGTGATTCTTCTCATCTCCTGAGAAGCTGGTGTCTGTTCCTCAAAGGCTGAGGTAGAATTTTCATCGGCCCCGCTGGGAGTTGGCCTTGTAGAGGAGAACCTCCAGCAGCCTGGTCCAGCCTCTGGTCTTCCTCTCTCAGACCCCTCCAAGTATTTCCACGGGCTCCTCCAGAACTTCCTCTTGGATGTCTTCGGGCTGCCCCTGGGCCAGCTCTGGCACCAGCACGCAGGAGGATTTTATCCTGCCCTGAGACATTGTGACTGCTGCGTTGCCAGGTGGTGGCACTGTGACACAGGGGTGATGGGGCCCCTCCTGTGCAGCCCCGCCCACCACTCCTCCGCCCAGCATCCTTCAGAGGAAGGCCTTTGGGGTGCTGGCCCCGAGGCAGTCCCCGTGCCAGGAGGGCCGGGGGCTGTCTCTGCCTTTGGTGGCCATGCACTGGCCACAGCTTCTGGGTGTCCCTGTAGGTTCCTCTGGACTTTCAGACTGTGTAAATACAGGCATTTATACCATATGCATTCCTTTGGATGTGGGGAAACCCGAGGGGAAAGCAAGGCTTTTGGTTATTAATGCATTATTTGATAAGGAAAAAGAGTTCTCGTAACAAGTCCTGGACTATGTCTATGCAAGCTTTTTACTTTCTCACAGCTTAATAGAGGGAAGGGGAAAGTGTGAGTAAAGAACAGAAGAACACTTTGACAAAAAATGTGTCTGTCTGCTGCTATTAAAAATAAGCAATGTTGCAGGCTATCTTAGTTGTTCACCCTAATCTGCTGCCTGTTACTTCTATAAAACTAGTAGGAGAAATACAACCTTACATACTCTCGTCACTAGAAGAGGCATGAAGTGCATTAGAAGATAGAGTGAGATAAGCCAGACCGTGCATTGAGTAAGGCTGCTTAGGTTCTCATGAATCAGGTTGTATAACTATGGACACTTAATGCACTAATTATTCTCAAGAGAACGTACAGGCAGCGAGAGTGCCTCCAGGCAGCAGTACAATAACCATCTTCACTAGGTGGCCTGAATGTGGAGTGTCATTACTGACAAAACACAGGAAGACCCCGCTAAAGTTTCTACCATCTGAAAGGAGGAAAGTGTTTTATATCATACTGGGTGCTATTGAAAGGCATTTAAAGGACAAGGCAACCATAGGGCACAGTCAACATAGGTTCATCAAGGGAAAGTTCTATATAACTAATTCGATATCCTTCAGCAGCAAGGTCAACTGTCTAGCTGATAAAAGGAAGGCAGTGGATGTAGTTTCTCTAGATTTTAGTAAGGCTTTTGATACTGTCCCTTACAGCATCCTTCTGGACAAGTTGTGCAGCTGTAAGATGAGTAGGTAGACGATGCACTGGGTGAAGAACTGACTGAACAAAAGGGTACCCTGGCAACTAAGAGGGCAGTGTTTTCTCCAAAACACTGGGATCCCTTGCAACATCTACCCACTTAACTCTTCTCTTCTCTTCTCTTCTCTTCTCTTCTCTTCTCTTCTCTTCTCTTCTCTTCTCTTCTCTTCTCTTCTCTTCTCTTCTCTTCGCTTCGCTTCGCTTCGCTTCGCTTCGCTTCGCTTCGCTTCCTCGCCTCTCCATTGTATCCCATTCCATTCCCCGCTCTTAGCATGACTGTAATAAAGAGATCATTTTTTGACTGAAATGCCAGAGGTGGAAGTGGAAACAGGATCTAATTTCATGTTTCTGCATTATTTTTCTTGGAATTATATATTATATAATATAAAAAAATTATATATTTTTTTGACGGACACTTTGTTGGATGTGTCTTTCCTCCACATCAGCGTCCACCTTCGAGCGGCATCCTAGTGAAAGACTTACACCCCCTCACACCCGTGGGAAACGCACAGGAAAAAGGCCATTGGAGATCACTTAATGCCTGTGCTAGGAACCAACAGGAGGATCTCCTGGAGCCAGATATTTTGCTCCTTTTGTCCAGCTGAAGTCTCACTACTTCACTCTCATGCAAACGCAGAGCCAAAAGGCTACAGTCAAGGCAAGATTTGCAACGGCTGATTCTCACTAGAGCTATAACACTCAGAAGATGCGTGGGCCCTTCCCGAATGCAGAGAAACAAACTTGGACAACAAAAAGCTGCGATTAGGCAACCCTACACATACTATTATGTGCATACAAAAGCAGGCTCTGACCAAAGTCGCCTTCAGTCAAAAACATTCAAGCTTTGTCAAGGCAATCTCAAAAGGAATAACACGGATTGACAAGGAGGGTTCAGGATTTTTGGAGGGACAAAACCCCAAGCAGCTTTCTTGACAAAGTCAGTCTTGCGGTAAAGGTTGCTTCCCAAAGCTGCTCTCCAATACAGAGTTAAGGAGATAAACCTTTTCCAGATGCCTTTTTAATCCCCTGCTAATGGGGCTTGCGCTAAACATGCCCTGTTACAAGAAACTGCATGGAAATAATCAACAACAGTGAAAGACAGTGCCAGAAACCACATCTAGAACACTGTCCACGAAAGCAGCTGTTCACTTTCCAGTTTATTTTCTGAATTCACTCTGGTCTGGGTTTGTTACAGTTTCTTCATTGACCTGTTGATGACTTGCACAAATGGGATTCATGAAATGAGCTAACTCAATGCATTTTCCAATATTTAAGAAGCACCAGAGGTCTTTTCCAATGGAGGGAAAAAAGGAAGTTTCCGTACTAGGAAGCGTTCAACTCTTTTCTCCTTGACTGTAGCCCACAAGATCTCTTTCAGTCTCATGTGTTTTCCTTACCAAACCTGTGCCCATTGATTTTCCAATGGTAAAACGCAGCTCTAATTTTCTACATTTCCTTCCCGAAAACACGCTCCCTAACCAGTTGACTGAATAGCACAAGAGGGAGAAAATCCACACAGACTTCCCGGATTGCAAAATCCACTGACCATTGGATTTTCTCTCACCAGTCACGGGAAGAAAAGGAGTGAGAGCTCAGCTCAGAAAGGCACATCAAAATTTGCTTTCCAAAAACCATCTCTCGGGCCTTTTGCTGAGAGCCGTTGATCACGGATGTCTACCAAACTAAAACTGAGACACACTTGACTAGTTTCCCAAAGCATCCTTCAATACTGAGGGTGCTAGTTTTCAGTGCCAGTCTGGCAAACTCGGGGCTGCTTGGGTTTTTTCTCAACACCGCACATCCTGCTGAAGTCAGCTCATGTTGCCAGTGCTTCCCAAAAGTCTGCTGTGGCATTTCCAATGCGCAGTCAAAAGCAAAAGCACACCAAAATCACAAGGTTTTGGCAGTAGAGCACATCCAGGTAACAGCCTTCATTCTGCAGCTGCTGCTTCATCAGCAGTGACAAAATATCAAAGCCCTACTGGAGAGAGAGCAAACAAGCAATCCAAACCACTCGAGAATTTGGGCTCAGGCAGTTACCGTATTTCGTGAAGAGGTGGGTTAGTCTGGGAAGCTTTGGGCTTAAGCATATTGCCTCAACAGAACACACATGGACACTACAGGAGCAATGAGAAATAGCTCAAGCCAGGTTGGATTCAACAAAACCACTTGAAAGCCCCCCAGCAGACCATCTGCCTAAAGACAGGATCTATGCACTGAAGCAGACTCCATTAGCTGCTCCGCTCTTCCTTCTAGGCAGCGGCACTAAGGCTGCTCTTTCCAGTCCCACACTTCCTTGCCTTTGCCCTGCCAACAGAAAAGGCAGCAGTCATTTGCTGCCAATATTGGACAAGCCATTAACAGCTAGAGCTAAAAAAAAAAAAATTAGGTCTTTAACATCTCAATGCAGATTGGTTTCTTTTCAGGCCACTCCTCCACAACACTCACATGGATCAAAATTCAGCCACCAAAAAATCCTGCGTTTTATTCCTGGTGTTCAGCTAGAGGATCGCATCGCTATCCCCAAGTCAAAGGAAACACAAAATTCAATTGACTGCTCAGCACTGTGGCCCTGTGCCTCACCCAAGATCCCACAAGTTGCTTCCCCTCCCGTGAGAAAGGATCCCTTGGAGCAGGATCCTTTCTGTCTAGCACACTGTGCTAGTTTAAATGTGCTACCCCTTGGAGGTCAAAAAAGCCCATCAAACCGGAAAGCCCTCATCCGGTTGAACCGCCTGCTCTTATGAAACCCATCGTGGGCTGCTTTTGGCACATTAATCCTATGTTGTATGAGGCTTATTCTAAATTACAGCTTCTTACATCGCCTTGGCATACATAGCACACCCATTTAGGCGCCTTGGACTCGATTATTTCTCTTTTTGCATTAAGTCCCATTTATCATTTCCAGGCGGGGAGTCTCAAAGTAGACAAAGGGTCAGGAGATAAGTACCAGTGCAGAGCTACAGAAAAACAATCATGCATGTCATGTGTTACTGTCAATGACAGCTAATAAGACAGAAGGCTCAAATTATTGTGGCTGCTTCCGAGGGCAAGTAGGCAAACACAAGCAGAGAGTAAATGACAAATCCTCGAGCAGAATTTCACTTCACTACATGGCACAACAAATTCTAAGGAAGAGGAAGCAATAGCCTGGAACATAAGGCAGCCAACATCACCAAGGAATAAACATATTCTCCCATGAAGGAAAATTTACTCTGATCACGTTGTCAGGCTGAAGCAACACAGAGCTGAAGGTATTTCTCCCTAGCCGAAGAAAGCCCAGCTCAGTCTTTACTTTGCTTCCCATCTTCCCCACCCCTACTCACACCAACACAGCGCACGAACCTCCTCAAGCAACATTGTCCTAAAGACACTTTCCTGCAAGATTAAGATACAACTGCTGTGAGCTAGACTGTTTCAGCACCGCATCCCTCCTCTCCACTAACACCTGAGTTACAGCACAACTCTAATTTATAACAATAAATTGATCAGGTACGTTGGAGGGGACAAAACAGTGTGGTCAGCTGCTGCCACGTATGAAAAGCAGAGAGTAGGAGCTTTAATGAAGTTAGCTCTTAGGTAGAGGCAGGTGATACACGCAGAAAGAATAGATCCTCTTGTTAAGCTTTGTGGTTACCTTTGCCCCAGGTTTAAAGGCAGTGGATGTTTCTCTGTCTTGCACCTTCAGTCAGTCAATGCCAGAAGAAAAGTCAGAAAGTAACACGCTGGCATTGCCATTTAGTAGCATTTCATTTGCACAGGAGTGATGAGACAAGGCGCAGGACAAAAGAATTAAAAAAAAGGCCTTAACTCCTAATTTCTTCTCCTATAAACACAGTTGCCATTCTGGTTTACTTTTAATTGGGGAAAATTAAGCCAAAGTTAAACAAGAGCTCCACTACAATAACTTGTATCTACAAAGATTTCAGGGACCCTGGCACTTGCTGACATACAGCACAGCAAACGAAGATCGTCAAGCCTTCATCTGTGATACACCAAACTTCCTAGAGCAAGCTAGACTGCGTCATTCCTGTCTTGAATGGTCCAACTAAATGCCTCACTCTGTAGCCCCACTGGAGGCCCTTTACCACACGCTGCCAGGGCAAAAAGGCTGTAAAAACAGAATATCCAAAAGCGCAGGGAAATCCTCACTGGCCACAGAGCAGCACACCTCAGTCCTCCTCAGGGTCTCTGCCAAAAGGGTGCTATCTGGAGGAACGGGATTTGCAACTCCCTCCTTTCTTCGTACAGAAGAAAGCGATCGAGTATTGCCATACATTTGCCTTTCTGCTATGGCAGACCCCTTTCTTCCACAGGCATCTGTGAAGCCCTGGGGAATCACGCAGATTGGGAGGCAGTTCTTGCGGCTGCAGTTCAGTGCCGTGCAGAGCAAGCCAGGCATGGCATTTGTAGAGTACCCGGGGATCCCTCTGAGATCAAAAGCACAATGTGAATGGACAATAGTTGTTATTATAGGAATGAAAACATACGATCCAGCCAGTCTGCCATCCTCCAACATACAGGCTAGAGGAAGTTGTGAAAAAACAGCCACCTGTAACGAACAAATACGCAACAGCCTCTTCCTGTCCCTCTGTACTCTCTGCACCGCAGTGTCAAAAGGCATCTTATTAATCTCAACTTGTCTCAGCAGGAATGAAAGATTTTTAATTGCAGTTTACACCCAAATGCTTTCCCAAGCACCAACTCTGAAAATCAACTGGAGAAATCTGCGCTGTTTCCCTTTCCAGGCATCACTTGTGAAGAAGGACTGCTTTACAGCTGATGAAGAACAGGATTTCAGCTTTCAAGCAGCAACTTCTGAGCACTGCAAGGGAGGAAAAAAGGAACTGTGCTTTCCAGGCTACACCTCTAGGTCAGCACTTCAATTCCGCAACCATGTTCTGCCACTTCCCAAAAGGAGAGAGTGCCAATGACAGGACAAAATTAGGCACAAGCTTTCAGCAACAGGCAGAGCAAACCTACATCACTGTCATGGTTTAGGCAATCACGCACGCAGAACTACTAGCTAGTCTAATGCACCCGCTTCAGACCTTCACCTGACAAGTCCCATTCAAACAGGATCTCAGGACCCAAGTCTTAAAAGACTATGGAGGCAACGAGCTCTGTGCTTGAGGTCTCCTCCCTCATCTCTTGGAACACAGACAGTCCCCACCCAGCGGCAGATCCTCACTGTGCAACGCCAGGGCGGCTCTGGCGTCATCCTCCACCATCCACTGGGTAGCTGAGGCAAGAACCAGCTGGAGACAGCAACCCCCCATGGGCCTTCCCGTCCGCAGGCTGAAAATCCAACCTCCAGGCTCCAAGGACCTCGCTGGCCCTACAATGGACTCCTCCTCTCGCCCCTGCGCAGCAGCCCACAGCAGGACAGGCCCTCTGCCCTGCTCTGCCCCACAGCAGGCCAGGCCCTTTCGTCTCCTCTCACCCTTTCTGCTCCTGTCTGCTTCGGTGATTTTAGACAGAAATCATCTGTGCTTCCTATCAGCTCTTCCTGAGATCCATGAAAACACACCGGGTAGGGGCTGGGGGGTATCTTCTGCTGAAACCCGCCTCTTGTGTGGCTTGCAAAGGTGCCGTTGCCCTCCCATGAATGACAAACTCCCAGAAGGCTGAAAATCAGGACACAAGGCTCTGGCAAGCAAAAGGGCCACCCGCAGTGGGGCCTTCAGGGCCTCAGGGGCCACCGTCCCAGCCACAGCAACGTCCGTTGGTGACGTCACCGGACGGCCATTAGGCAAGCAGGCACCCCTGCGGCTGGCCCACAGCTGGCTCAGCAGCCACACACTCTCACACCAAGCCCGCTTGGGAGAGGAGGAGCCGGCCAAGGGAGGCGAGTGCCCACATTGGGTGGGCCCAGCGCCAAGAGGCTCAGTGGAAGCCCTCAGGATGCCTCCACAGCCCAGGAAACGCCAGTGGGCTGATGCCAGCAGCAGCAGCAGCCATGGCCGGCGAGAGGAGCCCATGGAGGTCGACCCACCACACAAGAGCCACCAGGAAGAGCCCATGGAGGTCGATCCTCCCGCAGATGGCACAGAGCCCATGCAGGTGGATCCACCTCAAACGGATAAGCCAGAGCCCATGGAGGTGGATCCATCTCCCGCAGGCCTGATGGGGCACACCACCACCATGGCCGGGGTGCCACCAGCAGCACGCTGCCCAAAGCGCCGCAGGACCCTCGGGCTCTGCCAGGGACAGCCACAGCCCAACAAGCGGCGCCAGCCCCGCAGACGACGCTAGCCGTAAGTGGGCCATCCTAACTGCCAGACGGTGTCTCAGCAGCAACATCAGCCGGCTGTCAAGCCGCTCATGAGCCCTCCTTCCCCGCCCCCCGCCCCTGCACCTCTTGATGAGGGGGGCCAGCTCCTCTGCCCTGAGGCCTGGGCAAGAGGCCAGCACGGAGGCTGCCATCTTCTGCCCAGCAGCCCCACAGCAGCAGCAGGACACCTTCCTGCTCTCTGCAACTACTCCAGAGAAGGTTGTAGCAAGGCGGGTGTCTCTTGTCCCTGGTAACAAACAACAGAACAGTAGGGAATGGGCTCAAGTTGAGCCAGGGATGCTTTAGAGGGAATATCAAGGAATATTTCTTCCCAGAAAGGGTTGACAAACATTGGACAGGCTGCTCAGGCAGGTGGTTTAGTCAACTGCCCTGCAGGGATTTCAAAGACCTGTACATGTGCTGCTTCGGGACATGGTATAGTGGTGGACTCGGCAGTGTCAGGTTAATGTGTGCACTCGATGACCTTAAAGGTCTTTTAAAACGTAACAATTTTATGGTTTCTGTTTCAGAGCCGTGCGGAAGAGGCAAGGAGAGGGGCTCTCACCTTCTGGCCAGCAGCCCCATAGTGCTAGGAGGAGTCCAGTGGAGATGGCTGGAGATGCTGGAGACTACCCGAAACTGCAAGAGACAACCAGAGACCATTGGAGACTACAAGAGAATTTATGGGATCGCCAGAGACCACCGGAGACCATCAGAGGAAACCAGAGACCATCAGAGACTGCAGGAGCCCATCGGAGACTGTAGGAGACCGCCAGAGACCATCGGAGTCTGCCAGAAACTGGTCAAAAAAATGGGGTAGGCAGGAACCTTATGCTGCTCGACAAGGGGAAGAGCAATGCCCCCTTTGGAGCCGGCAAAGTGCCCCTTGGGCCCAGAAGGCTGAGTGCGTATTGGGCAGCAGAAGACACAGCATGGGCAGCAGGTGGAGGGAGGTGATGGGTGCCCTCTGCTGTGTCCTGCTCTGGGCTCCTCGGTGCCAGAGGGAGACAGCCATACTGGAGAGAAGCCCCGCCCCCGGGCCCCCCAGTGCCCGCCCACTTTCCATTGGGCTCCCGGTGTCGGTCAGTTGGAGCCAACAGCCACCAGAGACAGCAGGACGGAGCTGTGCTGGCACGGAGCAGCACCAGCACCGCGCGTCCCATCCTTGCTGTGGCTGCTTGGGCCGTGTCCTTGGGGCACGGCCAGGGTCCTCCTGTCCCGGGCGGGATGGGCCAGGCCAACTGCTGCTGTGGCTCCAGGTGGGCTCTCCCTGGGGCTCGGGGACACGCGGGCACGGCCGGGCCCCGCAGCAGCAGCCTTTCTCATGCCCGCCGCTCTCTGCTCTGCAGGGAGGCTGTCAGCGAGGCCGAGGCGGTGCTGAGCGTGGACGTGCGGCTGACCCGGGGCCGCAAGAGGAGCGAGAGGCGCCTTCTCCTCCTCCAGCAGGAGCTGGTCATCGCCAAGTGGCAGTAAGAGCCTGCGAGCCCAGCTGCCTTTCCCCCAGCCCTGGCCCTGCGGGCACCTTCCTGCTGGATGCACCATGTCTGCCATGTCTGCCTCTCCTCTCTGCAGACAGGGCACCAGCCTGCGCCCACGGCTCCGCCTGGCCCTGGACCAGCTGTGGGTGCTGAGCGGTGGCAAGGAGGCAGTGGCAGAAGAGGAGGGCAGCCATGAGGATGGGACCTCCATCATCCTCAGCTGGCCCAGCGGCTCCTGCGTGGCCACTTTTGGGCGAGTGGTGGTGTCATGTCCCATGGCCAGGTAGGAGATGTTCCCAAGCATGCCCATGGCATCCTGTGAATGGCCTCTGCCTTCAGTGCAGAGCCTGGGCAGGGAGCAGGCAGCACGCCGGCAGGGAGGGATAGGGGCATTTCTACGTCCTGTGTGCCCTGGTCATCTTTTGGTCCCCAGAAGGGGAGGGCAGAAGCAGCTGATGTGGCAGGACAGAGGCAGCCAGGGCTTGGGCAGCGCCTCTGTCCTGCCGCACGGGGCTTCGTCGCGCCCTTGTGTCCTTCTCCATGGGGCAGGGCTGTGCAAGGTTCTGCAAACCCCAGGGGTTTTTTGGGTCAGCGGGGCCTGAGGCGGTTTCTCCTCTCTTTCTGCAGCTCCCGTGCGCTGAAGGAGCTGTGGGTGGGCACACTGCTGGGGTAAGCCGTGGGGGTGCTCCAGGCACAGCTGGATGGGGGAACACAGCTCCCCATCTGGGGAGAGGTGCCCCCGCAGCTGTGGGCAGCTGTCAGGCAGAGCTGCCTGAGAAGAGAGAAGAGGCAGCTTGGGCTTGACCCAGCTCCCTCCCTGTCCCTGCCCGGCGCACAGGACACCGGACGGAGACAAGAGAGCCCGGGTGTCCCGCCTGCCATCCATCCAGCACTTGGAGAAGGAGCTGAGCCGCCGCCATTATGCCGTGAGTGTCTCTCTGCTCTGGGCTCTGTCCCTGAGCACTGCTCCTCCAGCCAAGCAGCAGACATTGGTGCTCACCTTCCTCCACTCCTTCTTCCCTTCCCAGTGGAGGACACTCAACAGCAGGAGCCTGGAGAGGCTGCTGGAGGGCCAGCCAAAGGTGAGAACGGCCTTTCCCTCACCCCTGGCTGTACCGAGATGTGCAGTGAGTGGGGTGAGCTTGTGCGGGAGGGAAGGAGGAAGGCCCTGCTGTGCCACTCGAAAAGGAAGAGGGGATTAGGGAACCACCAGGAACGCTGGCACATCCTTGCTTGGCGGTGCTGGGAGCAAACCTGCTGTGTGGGGCAGAGAGCCCGGGAAGGCAGAGGGTCCCAGCTCTGACGCTCTCAGGCTGCTGGTGCCGGATGGAAGCTCGCCGGTGGTCCTGTCTACTGCGGGGCTGCTCTCTAAGCGCTGTCTGGTTCTTGCAGAATGATCCCAAGCAAGGGCCACAGCTGGCCCCATCTCATAAGGAGGGAGGACTTCACTGCTCACAAGGTAAGTTGTGGAAAGAAAGGCAGGGAGAGCTTTTTTCCTCCTGCAACTGCCAGGTCTGCAGACCTGAGGATGCTGCAGCCCTTCACCTTTTGCAAGTTGGTGCCTATAACACTGCAGCAGGAGAAAGATGAGCCCTCGGGACCTGTCGACAGTGCGGAGCGCTCAAGGTGCTGCCTCATTCAGCTCTGTCCCCAGAGCCGGGCAGATGGCTCCCCGCTCCTTGATCGGAGCTAGGAGGATCCTTGCTCACTTGTCCCTTGAGTGTCCCCATTCAGGTGTGGCAGCCCGAGGGAGGACGTCACCTGGAGGAGCAAGGAGACCTGCGGGGCAGCGCCTGCTGGACGTGGTTCTGCGAGGACACGGAGGCTCTGCTGCTGCCCACGGCCTGGAGGAGGGCAGGGCGAGGGCTGGGCAGGGCTGTCCTGGTGGCATGCTGGTTCTCAGGAATATGTGAGACAGAGCCACTGAGCCAGAGCCGCGGTTCCAGCTGCTGGCTCCCTGACCGTCCTGCTGCACCGCGCTGCAGGCAGGGCAGGGCAGAGCAGGGCAGCCTCCCCGAGCGCTGGGTTGGTGGTCTCCGTTGACGCGCTCTTGCCCTTTTTTCCTTTGCAGCAGGAGGGAGCAGCAGCAGCAGGAGGAGGAGGGGGCTACCCTGGCCCTTTGCTCTGCGGTGGACCCCAGCCGCTGCCCAGGTCCCCGGGCAGGCGGGCTCTGGCTGCAGCAGGGCGCTCTTTGGACAGCCCCTGGCTGCCCTCTGCGGGGAGGCCGGCACGCTGCCCCAGCCCATCCAGGTAAGCCAGCCTGGAGAAGGCGTCCCCAGCCCTCCCTCCGGCTGCTCCGCACAGGAGGTGGGTGTTCCCAGGAGCTCTGGGCATGGGGCAGTGGAGATTGGGCTCTTCACCCCCAGAACACTATGCTGGTCCCAGCCCCTTTGTGGGCAAAGGAGCCAGATCTGTGGAGGTGCACTGCCTACCGCTGTTTGAAGGCATCTCCTCAGCCCCAGCCTCTCCTGCAGGACCTTCTGGATATCCTCTATCAGCAAGGACCATCGACAGAGGGGATATTCAGAAGAGCTGCAAGTGGGGCATCGCTTCGGGAGCTGCGGGAGGCCCTGGACAGCGGCAAGGATGTGGACCTCGCAATCCAGCCTGCGCTCCTGTTGGCTGTCATCCTGAAGGTGAGCGCTTCTGACCTGCAGCTGGAAGAGCTCCTGGCTGGCCTGGGGTGTTCAAAGGCTCACCGGGAGCCCTTGGCATTGCAGGACTTCCTCCGAAGCATCCCTTCAAAGCTCCTCGTCAGCGATCTCTACGAGGAATGGATGAGAGCAATGGAGGGGACAAGCAGGCAGGCAAAAGTGGAAGAGCTGAAAGCGTAAGTGTGGGCAGAAGCCTGCCGGCTCAGCAGGAGCCCTCACTGCTGCCTGAGAGCACCTGCAAAGCTGCGCAACACAGCCGCTGCCTCCAACCTGCCTCGGGCCACCTTTGGTGATGGCTATGGGCAGCATATGCTTTATTATGGTTGTGTTCCTGTTCCTTCAGGGTGGCCGAGAAGCTGCCTGCAGCCAATGTCCTCCTCCTGAAGCGGCTGCTCTCCCTCCTCCAGCACATCGGCCACAACGCCTCCACCAGCAGGATGAGCGCCAGCAACCTGGCCATCTGCGTTGGGCCAAACCTGCTGAGTCCAGCCAACGAGGACTTGCTCCCGCTGGAGGCCATGCTGCAGGTGACTGAAAAGGTATGCTGGATTGAGCAGCTGGCTGCAGCCTTCCCGGCCCATCACAGCTGGGCTGTTCAGAGGTCCCTGGCTGCCTCCTCTCTTGAGCCAGAGCTGGCAGGGTGGCTTCCTTGAAGAGCAGCCCACGGCCACAGCCTTCTGCGCAGAGGCAAGGGTCAGGAGCGGGAAAGGCGGCTTGACATGTTCTCAGCCACCTACCCTGAAACCAAGGCTGTGATGTGTGCAGGTAAATGTGCTGGTGGAATTTATGATTGAAAACAGCTGTGCGATCTTTGGGGAAGAAGTGGCTGGCCTTCCCTGTCCCTCAGATGAGGAGTCGCCAGCGCTCATGGACAGATGCACAGGTATGAGGAGGGAGTGAGGGTTGTCACAGCCTGGGCTGAAAGCTGGTGTAGGGCTTTGGGTGGGTTTTGCTTCAGCTGTTGTCCACTTCTAACAAGTCACTTTGCTGCACGTGCTTTTGCTTCCAGAGCTGCCTGTGGAAGAACGTGAACGTGCAGGCGACGCAGACGTGGAGCACCAGGCAAAAGCCTACCTGGAGGCACCACTTGCTTTCCTTGTCATCCAGAAAGGTGCAGGGACAGTTACAGAGGCAGGATCAGAAGTGGTAGAGGTATGGCAGGTCCACAAACACTGGGACAACGTGTCTCCTGTAGGAGAGTACTTCTGAATTAGTCCAAGGAGCTGTGGTGCTTCTTCCCTACATTCGATCTCTTGTGGCTTTATGTGGTTCTTTTTTTTTTATACCCTGGAATGGTACATTGTACGTGAAATTGGAAATGTGTTTCGCCAATACGTTAGGAACGTGCTGAGTCAAGGGGAATAACTACAAAATACATGCAGAAAGGCAGATTTCAAAAGCAAAGCCTCCCACCGCACAAGGTGGTGTTGCACCAAAGGGATATTGGCAGAGCTTTGTTTTGGGAGGGCAGAAGAAACCACAGCAGAATGAAGCGGGCAAACCTTTTCTTGCCCACAGAGGGACCGCAGGCTCCTTACTGAGAGGCCCCCACAAATAAGTGAAGCGTCACACACCCATGTGAACGTTGTGTTCCAAAGTGAGGCCCTTGGAAGAACGGAGGATTTTTTGGCCATTTGCCAAACCGTCACTTACTACTCCAGGGTGTTCCTTGACACCTGCTAACACCAACATTTCTCTTTTAGGCACCCGCTGCTTTGCCTCCAACCAACCCAGATACCACAGAAAACTCCCTGGCGTCCACAGAAGAACGCAGAAGAAGCAGCCCTTCAGAAGAACGAAGGTAAAAGGAGTCAGCTTTGGTTAAATCCACAACTGGTTAAGACAGTTGTTCTCAGCTTTACCTCTTTAAACCCACTGTGGGATGGAAAGGTTTGCAGGCTCGCAGCAGGAAGCGGAAAATGGAAGAAAAAGGAAGAGACAAGAGGACTTGGAAGAGGGGGCGGTATACCAACAAGAAGAGAAAAGGAAGAGGAGAGAAAGAAGATGGGGACTGAAGAAAAGAAGAAAGGTGCAGAAGGTGAAGAAGCCCAGGTGAGTACCAGGCTCTGCTTCCCATCTTTGCCAACTCCTTAAACTGCTCGAAGTCAGTCCAAGTGGCTGGCAAGGGACGACGAGGGACGGTGCTGCACAGGGTTTGGAAAGAAGTCCATGGCAGCTGCCCGGGGGCTCCCGATGGAGCCCTGCTGCGTGGCACAGGGGCACTGTGCATCTCTGCACACGCACAGTCTCTAAGGGCATTCCCCGTGGGGACAAGGCGCCAGAGCCATCCCCTGCTCAGTGCCAGCAGTAGCTCTCTGCTGGGCCAGAAACCATTCCTTGTCAGCTGTGTTTCCCAAAGGAAGGGGAACCAAGTCCTGCCTCTTCCCGCCTTTGGGGGTTTACCAATGCTTTCTGACTCTGTCCTTGTAGGTGCCGATTCCCTGTTAGTGGCTGAACCCCTGTGACTCCTGGGCTCCCGCATGCGATGTTCACAATAAAAGGATCTTTCTTTTCTTGAAACAGTTTTGTAGACAGCGTATATCTTTCTTTGTTTTCTTTTTCTTTTTTTATTGATATTTTCATTAAAGCGGTTTAGTTTCTTTCTTGAACTTGTGTCTGTCTGTTCTCTCTCATCCTTCTCTCCATGAAGGCAGATGCTCTCCCTTCTATGAAGGCAAGAAAAGAAAAAAGAGGACATCTAGCATTCGTTTCAGTGGCCTGGCCGGCCCAAAACACCCCGCCTTACCTTCCGAATTTGTGCCTACACGAAAGGCTTCTTACTAATGGACACCTCTGAAATATGGCACTCCTGGAAGACACAGCTTGTTCCATAGTGGGTTAACCTATTCCTGGTTGGCAAACGCAAAAGCCCAATGAGGCCAGGCTGCCAAAAGCCAAACTGCTGCTCTTGAAGGAAATGCCCATTGGTTTGAAATAGGAAAATGTGGCATGCTTTCAAAAACCTGCTCCACAGCACTGTTTAAAAGAGTAGTAACGCCCTCAAGCAGACAATGCCGTGCAGTGAATATTTACAGACAATCTCCAGGTGTGTAACACCTTCCTCGGGGAGAAGGGACACTCTGCTGATGTATACAATGGATGTAAACGAGTCTTTCCCTGTTTCCAATATCCCTGGGCACCTGAGACATTGGCTGGGGACCTACCTGAGACCTCCAGGCCCTGGAGTGGTGGCTGGAGGATGGGTACGTCAAAGGACCCTGCAGCGCTCTTTCCATTGGCCCAACGGGCACCTTCCCTTGTCACGCAGAGCATCTCATGGGCTGCACAAGGGATGCTCTGCAGACTTGCTGGCCAAGCTCTGGAGAAGAGCTTGTCTCCCCACCTCTGCACTGAGTTGCCCAGGGGTGGCGCTGGGTTGCCCACTGAAGGCCCTGAGTTCATAGGCTCATGGAATATCTCAAGTTGAAAGAGAGCTGTAAGTATCATCATGTCCATCTCCCTGCTCCTTGCAGGACTACCTAAAACCAAATCCTACGGCCAAGAGCACTGTCCAGCCACTCAACAGTTGCCCAATAGGTGCACCTGATTGCCCAGGGGCTGCACAAAGTTGCCCAGTGAGGGCAGTTGGTTGTCCAGGGCAGGATTTAGGATGCCACCTGAGGGTCTTTTCCCTCCCAGGGGTGGCCCCGGCTTGACCATGGAGAGCAGCGGCTTGCCCGAGGGCTGCATCAGGTTGCCATAGCGGCTGCAGGGAGCTGCCTGGGCAGAACCCGGTCCCTGAGCGCCCTGCGCCCCTGGCAACGCTGCCCTGCTTCTGTGTCACACAGGGCACTGGGGACGCTGCAGTGTCTGGCAGTGCTGCCACCGAACCCCACAGCACAGCAGTGAGTAGCAGCCCCCCCGCGCACCCCCAACCCTCTGGAGGCTGAGGGTGAGTACGTGCTTTAACTGGGAGAGGAGGACTAAAGAAGAAGGTCTTTCTCCTCATCCCCCCCCAGTATTTCTTCTTTTATCCAGGTGTACCTAAAGCAGGTGATCAGCGGCTCACATCGGGTGTCCGTGTTCAGGGGTGGCAGAAAGTTTCACCCTGGCTTATCCCCAGGGGGATGCAGGGGCATTGATTTCAGCTGGAAATGCAGGGAAAAGTAACCCTCGTCCATTCCCAAGGGGTTTGCCTCCCTTTGCTAAACGTGTGTCTTCCAGCGTCTGAAAGAAATCATTTCTTTTCAGGATCTCTGAATGCTGTTCCTCAGGTCTGAAGAGGTGGCACAGAGCTAGGGAGAGTGCAGCCCTTTGTCCCCAGCAGGGACAAAAGGGCTCAAGTGACTGGTTTGTGGGAAGCAGCACACACATTTAGTGGGACCCGAGCACAGACAGCTGGTCCGCGGCTCTCCAAACTGTGTCGCAGGGCTGTGTTCCCACACAGGCTGGATCCTGGGCCGAGACTTGGTGCCCGCAGCTATGCTGCTCTCAAGTCAGGCCGCGGGCAGCCCATGCCATCCTTGCCAAAATTGGGCAAGGCTGGAAACTAGAGTCCTCAAAGCTCCATCTTTCCCAGTTGCAGGTGGTGCCCTTCTGCCCTCTCACTCATCCCTGTTGTTCTCGCATTTGCCCGAACTAAAGGACCCTTTATTCTCCTGCATTTGACGTTCATTTACTTCACAGCTGCATTTGAAGCTGCTGTTCCTCTCAGTGCAGCAAAGCGTTACAGGCGCGGGTGACACAAAAAGTCTCTGAGGTCACCTGTCCCCGTAGCCACCTGTTGGAAAACGCACAGTTTCATGAGGTGTGTTGTCTGCTCATCTCCTGCTGTCAATGCGCACGGCTCTAAGAGAGGCAAGGAACAGCCTGTGAGCGTCTGGCATGAAAGACGGTGTGCACCGGTGGACAGTGACAGCAGCTCACAGGCAGAGCCTGCCTGTCTCTGTATGCCTCCCACCTACGGCCTTGGAAGCTTTCCGGGAGGAAACGGTGAGTCCTTTGTCCTGACCGTGTGCAGAGAGAGGAATTCCTTGGTGCAGAGGTGAGTCAAATGAAAGACATTCTCTTTCCCAAGGCTTTGATGATTTTAAAAATAAGCCAGCCTCTCTCAGCTCACCTATACACGCAAAGTGATCCGGGGAGCCCAGGGGGAGCCATTCGACCGCTAGTCACGGGGTTATTTGTGTGGATGGTTGTCCTAGACTGGAAGAGAGTTTGTTTCATGCAAGCATCCCATTTGTAAAGGAATCAAGTGGCTTTCATGCTGGAACAAATGGGCTTTGTGTCCATAGAGGTATCGAATGGTTGAGGTTGGACTGGACCTCTGGAGATCATCTACTTGCAACTCCCCCGCCATAGCAGGTTCACCTACAGCAGGTTGCACAGGACAAAAAAATAATCAGTGGCAGACGGCTCCATGCGGTGCCTCACTTGGATGTGTCGGCACTCTTGGAAGTTGACTACCCTACCTTCTCCTACAAATGGACCTTGAGCTTGTTTGGAAGTTCTAGCAGGGCACTGCAGTTACACTCTACCCTTGAACGATGAATAGTACTTCTCTATCGGGGAAGGTCATCCTCTTTGACCAAGAACGCAGTTTCAGGAGGGACGCACATGGAGCAGAGAGGGAGGAAGGGGACGTCCAGCTTCAGCAGCACGGGCTCACCCGGGTCTCTCATTCCCCTCCCAGGATCTCGGTGCCAAAGTCGTGGGCCAAGTTCACAGACAACAACATCCTCCGCTCCCAGAGCCAACGGGCGGCCTCCACCAAGCTGTGGGACAACATCGAGAACCTGCTGCTGCTGAAGGCCAACGAGATGCTGCACCACTTTGACAGGGCGAACATCCCCTTCAGCAACCAATTGCTCAGACAGCCGACGCCAAGAGCAAGATTCAGATGCACCTGGCCAAGGTAGCCTGAATCCCTCCCTTTCCGTGTGACACTGTCACTTCCCAGGGACACCTCCAGCGCTGGACCCTCCACGCAGACCCGGCCCAAGCAGAGGAACGGTCGCTCTAAGAAGCTGGTTATAGTATCATTTTCTGTTTGAAACTCAAAGTGGGGGTAGTAGCACTCAGGAGCATCACTGAATGACAAAAGTAATGATGAGGTTTCTTTCCTAAGGGAAAAAAGGGGGACATCCTGTGCCCAATGACTTCACCACCCATGCCAGTCCAGAAACAAGCTCCATGATGGAACTGCTAATGAGAGTTTCTGGCTGTTTTCCAGCCTTGTCAATGAGATCCAAGAAATCGAGGAGAGGATCCAGAGCCTTCAGCAACAGCTGAAGAGAGACACCGGGGACACCCTGCAAATGCTGGTTCACGCTGAGTCGCTCTTGCAGCATGACCTGACCGTCAAAACCAGTTCCCTCTTCATCGACCAGGAGAAGTGCATGGGCATGCGCAAGACCTTTCCCAGCATTGTGCGGCTGGTGGGTTCCCTAAAGGCTCAGCGGAATTGACATTTACTGGTGCGGGAGGGATTCCCACTTTGTCTAGGATGCTTTGCAAATACTTGAGGAGACTTGCACTTCCTGGTTAAAGCCATGAGTAGAAATTAAATGATCACTTTATGTGTTACGTGGTCTACCGTTTTGGGGTTTTTTTCCCTTTGGTTTTTCTCTTTCCACTGCTCTTGCACGGTGTGCCAGAAAGTCACTGAAAATATCCTGTATTTGACGAAGAGTAAATCCACCCGCGCAGATTCATTCCTACCCTTTCAGTCTCACAGCAACAGGCTGCGGGCCCTTGCTAACACCCCGTCCTTCTCACCTTGGCATGTCATCCCACAGCTTGTCACAGGCAAGCCTGATGTTGTCCCCCTCTCCCTTCAAGCCTCCTTTAAAGCTCCGTCAATGAGCCCCACTACCTCCAGAGCAAAGACCTTCTTAAGCCCCCCTCTGAGACAGGTGAATCCCATCTGACACCAGCAAGCCTGCCGCCGTGTGGGCCATCCCCTCACCGCAAAACCCAAAATTGTCTCCGTGACAGTTTAAAGAAGGAATGTCGGTGGGCATTTTGCAGAGGGAAGGGCAAATGGCATCCCTTGAAACAAGCCAGGGCAGAGCCTGTCTCGCTGGCATCGCGGCGGGGTGTGCAGGCATGTACTGACACAGGGGCTCGAGCACGGGCTGAGGCCGGGGGCCTCGTTTCAGCCGCTGGCCCATCTCCCCCCATCCCCACAGAGCGCTCTCAACTCCCACTTGCCGGCTAATGCCTGGGACGGGACCACTGACGCCAGTGCGGAGGAGCCAGAGCCCGTGCTGCTGCAGGGACACCCCTGTGCGTGCCAGGAGGAAGGAGCCAAGCACGCTTCTCTCCCTCCTGCTCCCAAGATTTGCACTTTTGGTGCCTGGATCCCAAATTGCCTCCTCTCAGCAACAAAGCAGAACCAGTTTGGAGCTGGTGCATGAAGAGGAGAGAGGTGATGGGGAGGGAGGTGGTTGTGCTTGGGACGAAAAATCTCAGTGTCCACTTAGTGCAAAGTGCCTCGGTCCCACAGGATTTGGCTTTCAAGTGCTACAAAACTCCAGCCCCAGAGCCACAATCCCCTTGCCGTGGCAGGAGACAATTGCAAAGGTGCCGCTTTCCTGGACACGGCCACACTGTGTCCATCCTGTGTCCATCAGAGGCGACATTCCTTCCCCTGGACCTCAGCACAGCCAGAGGCTCATCCCCCAAATCCTGTCCCCCGGCATTCCTTCTGCGGGGCTACACCAAGTGCCCCCGCCGGGGCCAGGGGTCCCCCTGACGCAGCAGAGCTCTCTGTGCTGCCCATGTGCCCCCCTCGCTGAGGCTGCCCCCCTCCCCACGCACCCCCCGCAGAGGAAAGCTCCCGGCCAGCCCTCCCCACGAGTCCCTTCAGCCCCTACAGCCTCGCCCCCCGCTCTGTCCCCCAGCGGAGCGGGGCAGAGCCGCCCCCCCTGCCGGCAGTTCCCCCCCCTCCTCCGCGGGGGCTGCCCACGCCGGGGAGTGCTCGCTGGGGGGCCGTGGACGGGGGGAAGCAAGGGGGGGCAGCGCAGCCCGTGGGCTGTGTCTCGGCTGTTCCCCCACCCCACCAAAATGTCCCCGCTGCCCGGCGGGAGGGCAGAGGCGGGAGCGGCCGTGCGTGTGTGCGCGTCCCGGGGCCGGGGCCGGGGCCGGGGCCGGGGCCGGGAGTGAGTCTCAGGCGGGGGCTCGGGGGGAGGCGGCCGGGGCCGGGGCGCTGCCGCGTTTCTCGGAGGATCGGCCGGGCGCCGTGGCAGGGCCCTCCCTGTCCCCGATCGGACGGTGGCCCCGGGGAAAGGGGAAACTTGAGGGCGCCGCTGCCCGCCCGCACCGCTCCGCTCCGCTCCGCTCCGCTCCCGCCGCGGCGTGAGCACGGCCCGGGCCGGGCCGCTCCGCTCCGCCCGCCGGGCTGGGGAGGGGGAGGGCGGGGGGCGGCTGCTGCGGGGTCCCGCGGGGAGGGGAAGGGCTATCCCGACGGGGAGAGGGGCCGGAGAGACCCTGCGGGGGTCCGAGGGGAGAGGGCTCAGGGCAGCCCCCTCCCTCCTTCTCCGAGGGGCCCGAGGGTAGAGGGGCTGGGCAGAGAAAGACACCCCCATCCTCGGGGGAGAGGGGCAAAGAGAGCCCCTGCTGGGGGTGCTGAGGGGAGATGGCCCGAGGAGACCCCCCGGAGGAGAGGGGCTGAGGTAGCCCCGTCAGGGGGAGATGGTCCGACACAGATATGTTAACGATCTCTGTGCTTTTGAACGGTTTTTCCTTCCCTTCTGCAGAGCGGTGCTCAATTCAGCCACTGGTGTGTTGAGGTGCCGGTTTGGGAGTGTCGGGGGGACTGTACCTTGGAAGCTGACCCAGAGGTGGTGGCGAAGCAGAAGCAGTGCAAGGGCGCTTCAAGCAGAGCCCCGCTTCTCCTTCAGCCAGCGAAACGCCACCACCTCAGCCAGAGGCATCGACTTGCTCTGGAGACACAAGATGCTGCCCAGCTCCTGCCACCGTGCTGGATCCGCTGCCAGTCACCGAAAGGCTGCGCAGCGCCTCGACGTGCTGTGTGCGGCCTCAGCCATCCTCCGGCGTCATTTTCTAAGAGGGGCTAGGAAGAGTTTCAGGTACGTGCTGCCTTCACCTGCACCAAGGTACAGACTTTTTCAGAGTGCAGTCCGGTAGATGTGCTGTTGTGTTTCAGTAGTTCTGTCACGTCACAGAATCACAGAATGGTCAGGGTTGGAAGGGATCTCTGTGAATCACCTAGTCCACCCCCCCTGCCCGAGCAGGGTCACCTACAGCAAGGTGCACAGGACGGCATCCAGGGGGGTTTTGAATGTCTCCAGAGTGGGAGACTCCACCACCTCTCTGGGCAGCCCGTTCCAGTGCTCTGCCACCCTCAAAGTAAAGAAGTTCCTGCTCATGTTAAGATGGAACTTCCTATGTTCGAGTTTGTGCCCGTTACCTCTTGTCCTATCGCTGGGCACCACTGAAAAAAGACTGGTCCCATCCCCCTGGCACTCTCCCTTTAAGTATTTGTAAGCATTAATAAGATCCCCCCTCAGTCTTCTTTTCTCTAGACAAAAAAGACCCAAGTCTCTCAGCCTTTCCTCATAGGAGAGATGTTCTAATCCCCCAGTCATCTTTGTAGCCCTTTGCCGGACCCTCTCCAGCAGATACCTGTCTTTCTTCAACTGGGGAGCCCAGAACTGGACACAGTACTCCAGAGGCGGCCTCACCAGGGCAGAGTAGAGGGGCAGGATGACCTCCTTCGACCTGCTGGTCACACTCTTCTTGATGCCCCCCAGGATGCCATTGGCCTTCTTGGCCAGCGGGGCACATTGCTGGCTCATGGTCATCCTGTTGTCCACCAGGACTCCCAGGTCCCTTTCCACAGGAAATCATCAGGTTGAATTTCATAAGGTTTCTCTCTGCCCAACTCTCCAGCCTGTCCAGGTCATGCTGGCGTGTCAGCCACTCCTCCCAGTTTTGTGTCCTCAGCAAACTTGCTGACGGTACACTGTACCCCTTCATCCAGGTCATTGAGGAATATATTGAACAGGACTAGACCTAGTACTGACCCCTGAGGGACACTACTCGTTACTGACCTCCAACTAGACTCTGCACCACTCACCACAACCTTCCGAGCTCTCTCTGCCAGCCACTGTGCAATCCACCGTGCTGTCAATTCATCTTACCCACGCTTCCTAAGCTTGCCCGTGAGGATGATGTGGGAGACAGTGTGGAAAGCCTTGCTGAAGTCAAGGTAGACAACATCCGCTGCCCTCCCCTCATCCACCCATCCAGTCACACCACCGTAGAAGGCTATCAGACATGAGGTCCTCTTGGTGAATCCGTGTGGACTACTTCTCATAACCTTCTTTTCTTCCAGATGCTTTGAGATGACACCCAGAACAAGCTGTTCCATCATCTTTCCAGGGACGGAGGTGAGGCTGACCGGCCTGTAGGTTCCAGGCTTTGTAAAACCTTTTGAGCTTTCCAGAAAGTTTTGGTAGAAATTCAACACACTTGTCAGGACAGGCACTGTCACTTTCCAACTGAGTAAGAGGGAAATCAGTAGCAGTATTCCTGTTCTTATTGCTGGCACGCACGGAAACATGCTGCTGATTCAGTGCTTGAGGTATTGGTTGGAAAATACCCTAGAAAGTCATAGGACGCCTGCACTGGGGATCTGCCATCACCAGGAAGTGCAATTGCACAGAAGCAGGCACTTCTCAAATTGTAACATTCTGATGTTATTCTTTTTCTTAATCAGCATTTATTTAATACAGGGTGTATCACAAATCTTCCAGCTGTACAATCAAACTGTGTATTGCAGACCAACTCATGGGCTCCGAAAGTTTTCATGCTTTGAAGGCCATCAGATGCTCACCTCCTTGATGCAGCTCTCCTTGGCAAAAGACGTGCAGTTTGTTGAAAGAAGAACAAATAGGGAGGGCACTGTATGTTAGTTTTAGTGGCAAAAAAGGGATGGGTCGTGTATACCTGCTTAATATTGTTTCAAATATCAAGATTTGCTGTCGTCTTGGAATTCTGCGAGTTTTTCTGCTAATGAAATATCTTTGGATTCTTTCTAATACCTAGACTTTTAGAAGCTGTGCTAAGAGGCAAAACAGTAAAGGAAGCTTTCTATGCCCCAAGGAGCGGCCCCCAGGGCGGTGCCCAAGTTTGCTTCTTGTCCTCTGTAGCACTGAGCATTGCCCCGTGTCAGGGCTCCTCCGGGCCCTTTGGGCTCGGTTCAGGCCGGCTGCTCCTGCACCTCAAAGGCACCACTCGTGCCCTGGCGCTCTCGGGCTCTCTCTCATCACGGGCCAAGAAGCAGAGCGGAGCAATTCTTGGAGGGCAAAACGGAGGATTAGCATTGCCAAGTGTAATACTTTGGAAAATACCACCCACCTCCTCCTCTTCCTCCTCCTCCTCCTGCTCTTTTGTGTGTGTCTGGTCACGGTCCTCATTCTTCAAATGCTCTCTCTTCAGGAAACAGGGACTGTTTCCAAATTCTGCTGCCATATTCTTTTTTTTCTTCCTAAGTGACACGGGACATTGGTGATAGTCCTTCCTTCCCAAGGGCAGAAACAAACCCAGAATTTAAAAACAGAAGAGAAGAAATAAGTATCATCTAGGAGTGGGAATGTTTGGGGTTTTTTTTGGATACTAAGATAAAAATTTGTTCAGTTGGAGTGGGTCCAGAGAAGGGCCACAAAAGCCATTGATGGGATGGAACACCTCTCCTGTGAGGAAAGGCTGAGAGAGTTGGGGCTGTTCAGCCTGGAGAAGGGAAGGCTCTGGGGAGAGCCTTCAACACTGAAAGGGGCTTATAAGAAAGATGGGGACAAAGTTGTTACCAGGGCCTGTTGCCATAGGACAAGGGGTAATGGTTTGCAACTAAAAGAGGGTAGGGGCTGGGAGCATGAGAAGGACCCCGTGTCACCACTCTTGATTCCTTCCATGCAATCTTAAGACGGCTT
The DNA here is from genome assembly GCF_965231255.1 of Vanellus vanellus. Taxonomy (NCBI): domain Eukaryota; kingdom Metazoa; phylum Chordata; class Aves; order Charadriiformes; family Charadriidae; genus Vanellus; species Vanellus vanellus. Next base: position 43,144 of record NW_028128212.1, read on the forward strand.
CCGTATTTGTATTTACAATTTACGGAACCTCTTGGCTTTGGCCCTTATATCATCTGCCACCATTCCCATATTGTTGCAACTTTCTCTTGTAACTCTTTCCCAAAGTCTTTCCTTGCTACCTTTCTCAATCCAGGTAAAAGTGGAGAAATACGCTGTTCTTAGTAAATAGTTAGTAAAGGTGAAATCAGCATTCGCACAGTGCGTGGCGATCCAGCTGCTGTGAAAGACAGAGCTGTGTGAGCAGTGTGGGGAGGTGTGAGGAGGAATCAGGGGGAGAGGGAGAGGTTTCCGATGTCATCTGCATAGTGTGACTGCAGGGCACTTGGGATGAGCTCTAAACCCACTATCTGTCCATGGTAAGAAAAGAAAAGGGAAAGGGAAAAGGGGAAAAAAAAAGACAAAAAGAAAGGGTTCCTAACTAGACACAGCACTCGATGGGATTGCAAACGAGTACAGCCAGAGGGAGACGGCCATACTGGAGAGAAGCCCCGCCCCAGTGCCCCCAGTGCCCGCCCACTTTCCGTTGGGCTCCCGGTGTCGGTCAGTTGGAGCCAACAGCCACCAGAGACAGCAGGACGGAGCTGTGCTGGCACGGAGCAGCACCAGCACCAGCACCGCGCGTCCCATCCTTGCTGTGGCTGCTTGGGCCGTGTCCTTGGGGCACGGCCAGGGTCCTCCTGTCCCGGGCGGGATGGGCCAGGCCAACTGCTGCTGTGGCTCCAGGTGGGCTCTCCCTGGGGCTCGGGGACACGCGGGCACGGCCGGGCCCCGCAGCAGCAGCCTTTCTCATGCCCGCCGCTCTCTGCTCTGCAGGGAGGCTGTCAGCGAGGCCGAGGCGGTGCTGAGCGCGGACGTGCGGCTGACCCGGGGCCGCAAGAGGAGCGAGAGGCGCCTTCTCCTCCTCCAGCAGGAGCTGGTCATCGCCAAGTTGCAGTAAGAGCCTGCGAGCCCAGCTGCCTTTCCCCCAGCCCTGGCCCTGGCAGCGGGGCAGGGACACCCTGGCACCAGCCCCAGCCCCCGTGGGCACCTTCCAGCTGGATGCACCCATGTACACCCCAACGGCAGGAAGGGGAACAGGGCTCTGCCCGGGGGGACCCCAAGGAGGCCACCTCCAGCTCACTGCCTGCCTCTCCTCTCTGCAGACGGGGCACCAGCCTGCGCCCACGGCTCCGCCTGGCCCTGGACCAGCTGTGGGTGCTGAGCGGTGGCAAGGAGGCGGTGGCAGAAGAGGAGGGCAGCCATGAGGATGGGACCTCCATCATCCTCAGCTGGCCCAGCGGCTCCTGCGTGGCCACTTTTGGGTGAGTGGTGGTGCCACCTCCCATGGCTGGGCAGGAGATGTTCCCAAGCATGCCCACGGCATCCTGTGAAGGGCCTCTGCCCTCCGAGCAGGGCCTGGGCAGGGAGCGGGCAGCACGCCGGCAGGGAGGGATAGGGGCATTTCTACGTCCTGCGTTCCCTGGTCATCTTTTGGTCCCCAGAAGGGGAGGGCAGAAGCAGCTGCTGTGGCAGGACAGAGGCAGCCAGGGCTTGGGCAGCGCCTCTGTCCTGCCGCACGGGGCTTCGTCGTGCCCTTGTGTCCTTCTCCATGGGGCAGGGCTGTGCAAGGTTCTGCAAACCCCAGGGGTTTTTTGGGTCAGCGGGGCCTGAGGCGGTTTCTCCTCTCTTTCTGCAGATCCCGTGCGCTGAAGGAGCTGTGGGTGGGCACACTGCTGGGGTAAGCCGTGGGGGTGCTCCAGGCACAGCTGGATGGGGGAACACAGCTCCCCATCTGGGGAGAGGTGCCCCTGCAGCTGTGGGCAGCTGTCAGGCAGAGCTGCCTGAGAAGAGAGAAGAGGCAGCTTGGGCTTGACCCAGCTCCCTCCCTGTCCCTGCCCGGCGCACAGGACACCGGACGGAGACAAGAGAGCCCGGGTGTCCTGCCTGCCATCCATCCAGCACTTGGAGAAGGAGCTGAGCCGCCGCCATTATGCCGTGAGTGTCTCTCTGCTCTGGGCTCTGTCCCTGAGCACTGCTCCTCCAGCCAAGCAGCAGACATTGGTGCTCACCTTTCTCCACTCCTTCTTCCCTTCCCAGTGGAGGACACTCAACAGCAGGAGCCTGGAGAGGCTGCTGGAGGGCCAGGCAAAGGTGAGAAGGGCCTTTCCCTCACCCCTGGCTGTACCTAGATGTGCAGTGAGTGGGGTGAGCTTGTGCGGGAGGGAAGGAGGAGGGCCCTGCTGTGCCACTCGAAAAGGAAGAGGGGATTAGGGAACCACCAGGAACGCCGGCACATCCTTGCTTGGCGGTGCTGGGAGGAAACCTGCTGTGTGGGGCAGAGAGCCTGGGAAGGCAGAGGGTCCCAGCTCTGACAGTCTCAGGCTGCTGGTGCCGGATGGAAGCTCGCCGGTGGTCCTGTCTACTGCGGGGCTGCTCTCTAAGCGCTGTCTGGTTCTTGCAGGATGATCCCAAGCAAGGGCCGCAGCTGGCCCCATCTCATAAGGAGGGAGGACTTCACTGCTCACAAGGTAAGTTGTGGAAAGAAAGGCGGGGAGGGCTTTATTCCTCCTGCAACTGTCACGTCTGCAGACCTGAGGATGCTGCAGCCCTTCACCTTTTGCAAGTTGGTGCCTATCACACTGCAGCAGGAGAAAGATGAGCCCTCGGGACCTGATGACAGTGCGGAGCGCTCAAGGTGCTGCCTGCTTCAGCTCTGTCCCCAGAGCCAGGCAGATGGCTCCCCGCTCCTTGATCGGAGCTAGGAGGATCCTTGCTCACTTGTCCCTTGAGTGTCCCCATTCAGGTGTGGCAGCCCGAGGGAGGATGTCACCTGGAGGAGCAAGGAGACCTGCGGGACAGCGCCTGCTGGACGTGGTTCTGCGGGGACACGGAGGCTCTGCTGTTGCCTACGGCTTGGAGGAGGGCAGGGCGAGGGCTGGGCATGGCTGTCCTGGTGGCATGCTGGCTCTCAGGAGCATCTGAGCCAGAGCCGCGGTTCCAGCTGCTGGCTCTCTGCCCATCCTTCCGCACTGCACTGCAGGCAGGGCAGGGCAGAGCAGGGCAGCCTCCCCGAGCGCTGGGTTGGTGGTCTCCATTGACGCGCTCTTGCCCTTTTTTCCTTTGCAGCAGGAGGGAGCAGCAGCAGCAGGAGGAGGAGGGGGCTACCCTGGCCCTTTGCTCTGCGGCGGACCCCAGCCGCTGCCCAGGTCCCCGGGCAGGCGGGCTCTGGCTGCAGCAGGGTGCTCTTTGGACAGCCCCTGGCTGCCCTCTGTGGGGAGGCCGGCACGCTGCCCCAGCCCATCCAGGTAAGCCAGCCTGGAGAAGGCGTCCCCAGCCCTCCCTCCGGCTGCTCCGCACAGGAGGTGGGTGTTCCCAGGAGCTCTGGGCATGGGGCAGTGGGGATTGGGCTCTTCACCCCCAGAACACTATGCTGGTCCCAGCCCCTTTGTGGGGAAAGGAGCCAGATCTGTGGAGGTGCACTGCCTACCGCTGTTTGAAGGCATCTCCTCAGCCCCAGCCTCTCCTGCAGGACCTTCTGGATATCCTCTATCAGCAAGGACCATCGACAGAGGGGATATTCAGAAGAGCTGCAAGTGGGGCATCGCTTCGGGAGCTGCGGGATGCCCTGGACAGCGGCAAGGATGTGGACCTCGCAATCCAGCCTGCGCTCCTGTTGGCTGTCATCCTGAAGGTGAGCGCTTCTGACCTGCAGCTGGAAGAGCTCCTGGCTGGCCTGGGGTGTTCAAAGGCTCACCGGGAGCCCTTGGCATTGCAGGACTTCCTCCGAAGCATCCCTTCAAAGCTCCTCGTCAGCGATCTCTACGAGGAATGGATGAGAGCAATGGAGGGGACAAGCAGGCAGGCAAAAGTGGAAGAGCTGAAAGCGTAAGTGTGGGCAGAAGCCTGCCGGCTCAGCAGGAGCCCTCACTGCTGCCTGAGAGCACCTGCAAAGCTGCGCAACACAGCCGCTGCCTCCAACCTGCCTCGGGCCACCTTTGGTGATGGCTATGGGCAGCATATGCTTTATTATGGTTGTGTTCCTGTTCCTTCAGGGTGGCCGAGAAGCTGCCTGCAGCCAATGTCCTCCTCCTGAAGCGGCTGCTCTCCCTCCTCCAGCACATCGGCCACAACGCCTCCACCAGCAGGATGAGCGCCAGCAACCTGGCCATCTGCGTTGGGCCAAACCTGCTGAGTCCAGCCAACGAGGACTTGCTCCCGCTGGAGGCCATGCTGCAGGTGACTGAAAAGGTATGCTGGATTGAGCAGCTGGCTGCAGCCTTCCCGGCCCATCACAGCTGGGCTGTTCAGAGGTCCCTGGCTGCCTCCTCTCTTGAGCCAGAGCTGGCAGGGTGGCTTCCTTGAAGAGCAGCCCACGGCCACAGCCTTCTGCGCAGAGGCAAGGGTCAGGAGCGGGAAAGGCGGCTTGACATGTTCTCAGCCACCTGCCCTGAAACCAAGGCTGTGATGTGTGCAGGTAAATGTGCTGGTGGAATTTATGATTGAAAACAGCTGTGCGATCTTTGGGGAAGAAGTGGCTGGCCTTCCCTGTCCCTCAGCTGAGGAGTCGCCAGCGCTCATGGACAGATGCACAGGTATGAGGAGGGAGTGAGGGTTGTCACAGCCTGGGCTGAAAGCTGGTGTAGGGCTTTGGGTGGGTTTTGCTTCAGCTGTTGTCCACTTCTAACAAGTCACTTTTGCTGCATGTGCTTTTGCTTTCCAGAGCTGCCTGTGGAAGAAGAACGTGACCCTGCTGTTTATGCCGATGTGGAGCACCAGGCAAAAGCCTACCTGGAGGCACCACTCGCTTTCCTTGTCATCCAGAAAGGAGCAGGGACAGTTACAGAGGCAGGATCAGAAACGGCAGAGGTATGGCAGGTCCACAAACACTGGGACAACGTGTCTCGAGTAGGGGGGAACTTCTTAACGAGTCATTGGAAGTGAAGCCGGAAAGGCTGTTTCTCCGATCTGTTAGGCACTTGCTTAGTCAAAGGAAATACCTACAAAATACCTGCAGAAAGGCAGTTTTCAAAAGAAAAGCCTCCCACCGCACAAGGTGGTGTTGCACCAAAGGGTTATCCGCAGAGCTCTTTTTAGGGAGGGCAGAAGAAACCACAGCAGAATGAAGCGGGCAAGACTTTTCTTGCCCACAGCGGGACCACAGGCTCCCTGCTGAATGCCCCCCCAAATAAGCAGTGTCACAAACCCATGTGAACATTGTGTTCCCGTGCGAGGCCCTTGGAAGAAAGGGCTAATGCCAAGCAGCCCAAGGCATCTCCTCTAGAGAGCTAAGGGAACAATTTGCCAAACGGTCGCTTACTACTGCAGGGCGTCCCTTGCAATCTGCTAATGCCAACATTTCTGGTTTAGGCACCTGCCGCTTGGCCTACAACCACCCCAGAGAGCACGGTAGACTCCCTGGGGTCCGCAAAAGAACAAGGGAGCCTTTCAGAGGAAAGAAGGTAAAATGAGTGAGCTTTGCTTAAATGGAGACCTGATTAATCCAGTTGATCTCAGGTTTACCTATCTAATCCCACTGTGGGCTGGAAAGGTTTGCAGGCTCCCTCCAGGCAACAGAAAACGGAAGAAAAAGGAAGAGACCCGAGGCATGGGAAGAGGAGATGGAATACCATCAAGAAGAGAAAAGAAGGAAGAAAAAGACAGGGACTGAAGAAAAGAAGAAAGGTGCAGAAGGTGAAGAAGCCCAGGTGAGTACCAGGCTCTGCTTCCCATCTTTGCCAACTCCTTAAACTGCTGGAAGTCAGTCCAAGTGGCTGGCAAGGGACGGCGAGGGATGGTGCTGCGCAGGGTTTGGAAAGAAGTCCATGGCAGCTGCCCGGGGGCTCCCGATGGAGCCCTGCTGCGTGGCACAGGGGCACTGTGCATCTCTGCACACGCACAGTCTCTAAGGGCATTCCCCGTGGGGACAAGGCGCCAGAGCCATCCCCTGCTCAGTGCCAGCAGTAGCTCCCTCTGCTGGGCCAGAAACCATTCCTTGTCAGCTGTGTTTCCCAAAGGAAGGGGAACCAAGTCCTGCCTCTTCCCGCCTTTGGGGGTTTACCAATGCTTTCTGACTCTGTCCTTGTAGGTGCCGATTCCCTGTGAGTGGCTGAACCCCTGTGACTCCTGGGCTCCCGCACGCGATGTTCACAATAAAAGGATCTTTCTTTTCTTGAAACAGTTTTGTAGACAGCGTATATCTTTCTTTGTTTTCTTTTTCTTTTTTTATTGATATTTTCATTAAAGTGGTTTAGTTTCTTTTTTGAACTTGTGTCTGTCTGTTCTCTCTCATCCTTCTCTCCATGAAGGCAGATGCTCTCCCTTCTATGAAGGCAAGAAAAGAAAAAAGAGGACATCTAGCGTTCGTTTCAGTGGCCTGGCCGGCCCAAAACACCCCGCCTTACCTTCCGAATTTGTGCCTACACGCAAGGCTTCTTACTAATGGACACCTCTGAAATATGGCACTCCTGGAAGACACAGCTTGTTCCATAGTGGGTTAACCTATTCCTGGTCGGCAAACGCAAAAGCCCAATGAGGCCAGGCTGCCAAAAGCCAAACTGCTGCTCTTGAAGGAAATGCCCATTGGTTTGAAATAGGAAAATGTGGCATGCTTTCAAAAACCTGCTCCACAGCACTGTTTAAAAGAGTAGTAACGCCCTCAAGCAGACAATGCCGTGCAGTGAATATTTACAGACAATCTCCAGGTGTGTAACACCTTCCTCGGGGAGAAGGGACACTCTGCTGATGTATACAATGGATGTAAACGAGTCTTTCCCTGTTTCCAATATCCCTGGGCACCTGAGACATTGGCTGGGGACCTACCTGAGACCTCCAGGCCCTGGAGTGGCGGCTGGAGGATGGGTACGTCAAAGGACCCTGCAGCGCTCTTTCCATTGGCCCAACGGGCACATTCCCTTGTCACGCAGAGCATCTCATGGGCTGCACAAGGGATGCTCTGCAGACTTGCTGGCCAAGCTCTGGAGAAGAGTTTGTCTCCCCACCTCTGCACTGAGTTGCCCAGGGGTGGCGCTGGGTTGCCCACTGAAGGCCCTGATTTCATAGGCTCATGGAATATCTCAAGTTGAAAGAGAGCCGTAAGGATCACCACGTCCATCTCCCTGCTCCTTGCAGGACTACCTAAAACCAAATCCTACGGCCAAGAGCACTGTCCAGCCACTCAACAGTTGCCCAGTAGGTGCACCTGATTGCCCAGGGGCTGCACAAAGTTGCCCAGTGAGGGCAGTTGGTTGTCCAGGGCAGGATTTAGGATGCCACCTGAGGGTCTTTTCCCTCCCAGGGGTGGCCCCGGCTTGACCATGGAGAGCAGCGGCTTGCCCGAGGGCTGCATCAGGTTGCCATAGCGGCTGCAGGGAGCTGCCTGGGCAGAACCCGGTCCCTGAGCGCCCTGCGCCCCTGGCAACGCTGCCCTGCTTCTGTGTCACACAGGGCACTGGGGACGCTGCAGTGTCTGGCAGTGCTGCCACCGAACCCCACAGCACAGCAGTGAGTAGCAGCCCCCCCGCGCACCCCCAACCCTCTGGAGGCTGAGGGTGAGTACGTGCTTTAACTGGGAGAGGAGGACTAAAGAAGAAGGTCTTTCTCCTCATCCCCCCCCAGTATTTCTTCTTTTATCCAGGTGTACCTAAAGCAGGTGATCAGCGGCTCACATCGGGTGTCCGTGTTCAGGGGTGGCAGAAAGTTTCACCCTGGCTTATCCCCAGGGGGATGCAGGGGCATTGATTTCAGCTGGGAATGCAGGGAAAAGTTCCTCAGGTCTGAAGAGGTGGCACAGAGCTAGGGAGAGTGCAGCCCTTTGTCCCCAGCAGGGACAAAAGGGCTCAAGTGACTGGTTTGTGGGAAGCAGCACACACATTTAGTGGGACCCGAGCACAGACAGCTGGTCCGCGGCTCTCCAAACTGTGTCGCAGGGCTGTTTTCCCACACAGGCTGGATCCTGGGCCGAGACTTGGTGCCCGCAGCTATGCTGCTCTCAAGTCAGGTCGCGGGCAGCCCATGCCATCCTTGCCAAAATTGGGCAAGGCTGGAAACTAGAGTCCTCAAAGCTCCATCTTTCCCAGTTGCAGGTGGTGCCCTTCTGCCCTCTCACTCATCCCTGTTGTTCTCGCATTTGCCCGAACTAAAGGACCCTTTATTCTCCTGCATTTGACGTTCATTTACTTCACAGCTGCATTTGAAGCTGCTGTTCCTCTCAGTGCAGCAAAGCGTTACAGGCGCGGGTGACACAAAAAGTCTCTGAGGTCACCTGTCCCCGTAGCCACCTGTTGGAAAACGCACAGTTTCATGAGGTGTGTTGTCTGCTCATCTCCTGCTGTCAATGCGCACGGCTCTAAGAGAGGAAAGGAACAGCCTGTGAGCGTCTGGCATGAAAGACGGTGTGCACCGGTGGACAGTGACAGCAGCTCACAGGCAGAGCCTGCCTGTCTCTGTATGCCTCCCACCTACGGCCTTGGAAGCTTTCCGGGAGGAAACGGTGAGTCCTTTGTCCTGACCGTGTGCAGAGAGAGGAATTCCTTGGTGCAGAGGTGAGTCAAATGAAAGACACTCTCTTTCTCAAGGCTTTGATGATTTTAAAAATAAGCCAGCCTCTCTCAGCTCACCTATACACGCAAAGTGATCCGGGGAGCCCAGGGGGAGCCATTCGACCGCTAGTCACGGGGTTATTTGTGTGGATGGTTGTCCTAGACTGGAAGAGAGTTTGTTTCATGCAAGCATCCCATTTGTAAAGGAATCAAGTGGCTTTCATGCTGGAACAAATGGGCTTTGTGTCAAAGCCCACCCCCATCGAGGCACCGTGTCCATAGAGGTATCGAATGGTTGAGGTTGGACTGGACCTCTGGAGATCATCTACTTGCAACTCCCCCGCCATAGCAGGTTCACCTACAGCAGGTTGCACAGGACAAAAAAATAATCAGTGGCAGACGGCTCCATGCGGTGCCTCACTTGGATGTGTCGGCACTCTTGGAAGTTGACTACCCTACCTTCTCCTACAAATGGACCTTGAGCTTGTTTGGAAGTTCTAGCAGGGCACTGCAGCTACACTCTACCTTTGAACGATGAATAGTACTTCTCTATCGGGGAAGGTCATCCTCTTTGACCAAGAACGCAGTTTCAGGAGGGACGCACATGGAGCAGAGAGGGAGGAAGGGGACGTCCAGCTTCAGCAGCACGGGCTCACCCGGGTCTCTCATTCCCCTCCCAGGATCTCGGTGCCAAAGTCGTGGGCCAAGTTCACAGACAACAACATCCTCCGCTCCCAGAGCCAACGGGCGGCCTCCACCAAGCTGTGGGACAACATCGAGAACCTGCTGCTGCTGAAGGCCAACGAGATGCTGCACCACTTTGACAGGGCGAACATCCCCTTCAGCAACCAATTGCTCAGACAGCCGACGCCAAGAGCAAGATTCAGACGCACCTGGCCAAGGTAGCCTGAATCCCTCCCTTTCCGTGTGACACTGTCACTTCCCAGGGACACCTCCAGCGCTGGACCCTCCACGCAGACCCGCCCAAGCAGAGGAACGGTCGCTCTAAGAAGCTGGTTATAGTATCATTTTCTGTTTGAAACTCAAAGTGGGGGTAGTAGCACTCAGGAGCATCACTGAATGACAAAAGAAATGATGAGGTTTCTTTCCTAAGGGAAAAAAGGGGGACATCCTGTGCCCAATGACTTCACCACCCATGCCAGTCTAGAAACAAGCTCCATGATGGAACTGCTAATGAGAGTTTCTGGCTGTTTTCCAGCCTTGTCAATGAGATCCAAGAAATCGAGGAGAGGATCCAGAGCCTTCAGCAACAGCTGAAGAGAGACACCGGGGACACCCTGCAAATGCTGGTTCACGCTGAGTCGCTCTTGCAGCATGACCTGACCGTCAAAACCAGTTCCCTCTTCATCGACCAGGAGAAGTGCATGGGCATGCGCAAGACCTTTCCCAGCATTGTGCGGCTGGTGGGTTCCCTACTAGTGCGGGAGGGATTCCCACTTTGTCTAGGATGCTTTGCAAATACTTGAGGAGACTTGCACTTCCTGGTTAAAGCCATGAGTCGAAATTAAATGATCACTTTATGTGTTACGTGGTCTACCGTTTTGGGGTTTTTTTCCCTTTGGTTTTTCTCTTTCCGCTGCTCTTTCACGGTGTGCCAGAAAGTCACTGAAAATATCCTGTATTTGACGAAGAGTAAATCCACCGGCGCAGATTTATTCCTACCCTTTCAGTCTCACAGCAACAGGCTGCGGGCCCTTGCTAACACCCCGTCCTTCTCACCTTGGCATGTCATCCCACAGCTTGTCACAGGCAAGCCTGATGTTGTCCCCCTCTCCCTTCAAGCCTCCTTTAAAGCTCCGTCAATGAGCCCCACTACCTCCAGAGCAAAGACCTTCTTAAGCCCCCCTCTGAGACAGGTGAATCCCATCTGACACCAGCAAGCCTGCCGCCGTGTGGGCCATCCCCTCACCGCAAAACCCAAAATTGTCTCCGTGACAGTTTAAAGAAGGAATGTCGGTGGGCATTTTGCAGAGGGAAGGGCAAATGGCATCCCTTGAAACAAGCCAGGGCAGAGCCTGTCTCGCTGGCATCGCGGCGGGGTGTTCAGGCATGTACTGACACAGGGGCTCGAGCACGGGCTGAGGCCGGGGGCCTCGTTTCAGCCGCTGGCCCATCTCCCCCCATCCCCACAGAGCGCTCTCAACTCCCACTTGCCGGCTAATGCCTGGGACGGGACCACTGACGCCAGTGCGGAGGAGCCAGAGCCCGTGCTGCTGCAGGGACACCCCTGTGCGTGCCAGGAGGAAGGAGCCAAGCACGCTTCTCTCCCTCCTGCTCCCAAGATTTGCACTTTTGGTGCCTGGATCCCAAATTGCCTCCTCTCAGCAACAAAGCAGAACCAGTTTGGAGCTGGTGCATGAAGAGGAGAGAGGTGATGGGGAGGGAGGTGGTTGTGCTTGGGACGAAAAATCTCAGTGTCCACTTAGTGCAAAGTGCCTCGGTCCCACAGGATTTGGCTTTCAAGTGCTACAAAACTCCAGCCCCAGAGCCACAATCCCCTTGCCGTGGCAGGAGACAATTGCAAAGGTGCCGCTTTCCTGGACACGGCCACACTGTGTCCATCCTGTGTCCATCAGAGGCGACATTCCTTCCCCTGGACCTCAGCACAGCCAGAGGCTCATCCCCCAAATCCTGTCCCCCGGCATTCCTTCTGCGGGGCTACACCAAGTGCCCCCGCCGGGGCCAGGGGTCCCCCTGACGCAGCAGAGCTCTCTGTGCTGCCCATGTGCCCCCCTCGCTGAGGCTGCCCCCCTCCCCACGCACCCCCCGCAGAGGAAAGCTCCCGGCCAGCCCTCCCCACGAGTCCCTTCAGCCCCTACAGCCTCGCCCCCCGCTCTGTCCCCCAGCGGAGCGGGGCAGAGCCGCCCCCCCTGCCGGCAGTTCCCCCCCCTCCTCCGCGGGGGCTGCCCACGCCGGGGAGTGCTCGCTGGGGGGCCGTGGACGGGGGGAAGCAAGGGGGGGCAGCGCAGCCCGTGGGCTGTGTCTCGGCTGTTCCCCCACCCCACCAAAATGTCCCCGCTGCCCGGCGGGAGGGCAGAGGCGGGAGCGGCCGTGCGTGTGTGCGCGTCCCGGGGCCGGGGCCGGGGCCGGGAGTGAGTCTCAGGCGGGGGCTCGGGGGGAGGCGGCCGGGGCCGGGGCGCTGCCGCGTTTCTCGGAGGATCGGCCGGGCGCCGTGGCAGGGCCCTCCCTGTCCCCGATCGGACGGTGGCCCCGGGGAAAGGGGAAACTTGAGGGCGCCGCTGCCCGCCCGCACCGCTCCGCTCCGCTCCGCTCCGCTCCCGCCGCGGCGTGAGCACGGCCCGGGCCGGGCCGCTCCGCTCCGCCCGCCGGGCTGGGGAGGGGGAGGGCGGGGGGCGGCTGCTGCGGGGTCCCGCGGGGAGGGGAAGGGCTATCCCGACGGGGAGAGGGGCCGGAGAGACCCTGCGGGGGTCCGAGGGGAGAGGGCTCAGGGCAGCCCCCTCCCTCCTTCTCCGAGGGGCCCGAGGGGAGAGGGGCTGGGCAAAGAAAGACACCCCCATCCTCGGGGGAGAGGGGCAAAGAGAGCCCCTGCTGGGGGTGCTGAGGGGAGATGGCCCGAGGAGACCCCCCGGAGGAGAGGGGCTGAGGTAGCCCCGTCAGGGGGAGATGGTCCGACACAGATATGTTAACGATCTCTGTGCTTTTGAACGGTTTTTCCTTCCCTTCTGCAGAGTGGTGCTCAATTCAGCCACTGGTGTGTTGAGGTGCCGGTTTGGGAGTGTCGGGGGGACTGTACCTTAGAAGCTGACCCAGAGGTGGTGGCGAAGCAGAAGCAGTGCAAGGGCGCTTCAAGCAGAGCCCCGCTTCTCCTTCAGCCAGCGAAACGCCACCACCTCAGCCAGAGGCATCGACTTGCTCTGGAGACACAAGATGCTGCCCAGCTCCTGCCACCGTGCTGGATCCGCTGCCAGTCACCGAAAGGCTGCGCAGCGCCTCGACGTGCTGTGTGCGGCCTCAGCCATCCTCCGGCGTCATTTTCTAAGAGGGGCTAGGAAGAGTTTCAGGTACGTGCTGCCTTCACCTGCACCAAGGTACAGACTTTTTCAGAGTGCAGTCCGGTAGATGTGCTGTTGTGTTTCAGTAGTTCTGTCACGTCACAGAATCACAGAATGGTCAGGGTTGGAAGGGATCTCTGTGAATCACCTAGTCCACCCCCCCTGCCCGAGCAGGGTCACCTACAGCAAGGTGCACAGGACGGCATCCAGGGGGGTTTTGAATGTCTCCAGAGTGGGAGACTCCACCACCTCTCTGGGCAGCCCGTTCCAGTGCTCTGCCACCCTCAAAGTAAAGAAGTTCCTGCTCATGTTAAGATGGAACTTCCTATGTTCGAGTTTGTGCCCGTTACCTCTTGTCCTATCGCTGGGCACCACTGAAAAAAGACTGGTCCCATCCCCCTGGCACTCTCCCTTTAAGTATTTGTAAGCATTAATAAGATCCCCCCTCAGTCTTCTTTTCTCTAGACAAAAAAGACCCAAGTCTCTCAGCCTTTCCTCATAGGAGAGATGTTCTAATCCCCCAGTCATCTTTGTAGCCCTTTGCCGGACCCTCTCCAGCAGATACCTGTCTTTCTTCAACTGGGGAGCCCAGAACTGGACACAGTACTCCAGAGGCGGCCTCACCAGGGCAGAGTAGAGGGGCAGGATGACCTCCTTCGACCTGCTGGTCACACTCTTCTTGATGCCCCCCAGGATGCCATTGGCCTTCTTGGCCAGCGGGGCACATTGCTGGCTCATGGTCATCCTGTTGTCCACCAGGACTCCCAGGTCCCTTTCCACAGGAAATCATCAGGTTGAATTTCATAAGGTTTCTCTCTGCCCAACTCTCCAGCCTGTCCAGGTCATGCTGGCGTGTCAGCCACTCCTCCCAGTTTTGTGTCCTCAGCAAACTTGCTGACGGTACACTGTACCCCTTCATCCAGGTCATTGAGGAATATATTGAACAGGACTAGACCTAGTACTGACCCCTGAGGGACACTACTCGTTACTGACCTCCAACTAGACTCTGCACCACTCACCACAACCTTCCGAGCTCTCTCTGCCAGCCACTGTGCAATCCACCGTGCTGTCAATTCATCTTACCCACGCTTCCTAAGCTTGCCCGTGAGGATGATGTGGGAGACAGTGTGGAAAGCCTTGCTGAAGTCGAGGTAGACAACATCCGCTGCCCTCCCCTCATCCACCCATCCAGTCACACCACCGTAGAAGGCTATCAGACATGAGGTCCTCTTGGTGAATCCGTGTGGACTACTTCTCATAACCTTCTTTTCTTCCAGATGCTTTGAGATGACACCCAGAACAAGCTGTTCCATCATCTTTCCAGGGACAGAGGTGAGGCTGACCGGCCTGTAGTTTCCAGGCTTTGTAAAACCTTTTGAGCTTTCCAGAAAGTTTTGGTAGAAATTCAACACACTTGTCAGGACAGGCACTGTCACTTTCCAACTGAGTAAGAGGGAAATCAGTAGCAGTATTCCTGTTCTTATTGCTGGCACGCACGGAAACATGCTGCTGATTCAGTGCTTGAGGTATTGGTTGGAAAATACCCTAGAAAGTCATAGGACGCCTGCACTGGGGATCTGCCATCACCAGGAAGTGCAATTGCACAGAAGCAGGCACTTCTCAAATTGTAACATTCTGATGTTATTCTTTTTCTTAATCAGCATTTATTTAATACAGGGTGTATCACAAATCTTCCAGCTGTACAATCAAACTGTGTATTGCAGACCAACTCATGGGCTCCGAAAGTTTTCATGCTTTGAAGGCCATCAGATGCTCACCTCCTTGATGCAGCTCTCCTTGGCAAAAGACGTGCAGTTTGTTGAAAGAAGAACAAATAGGGAGGGCACTGTATGTTAGTTTTAGTGGCAAAAAAGGGATGGGTCGTGTATACCTGCTTAATATTGTTTCAAATATCAAGATTTGCTGTCGTCTTGGAATTCTGCGAGTTTTTCTGCTAATGAAATATCTTTGGATTCTTTCTAATACCTAGACTTTTAGAAGCTGTGCTAAGAGGCAAAACAGTAAAGGAAGCTTTCTATGCCCCAAGGAGCGGCCCCCAGGGCGGTGCCCAAGTTTGCTTCTTGTCCTCTGTAGCACTGAGCATTGCCCCGTGTCAGGGCTCCTCCGGGCCCTTTGGGCTCGGTTCAGGCCGGCTGCTCCTGCACCTCAAAGGCACCACTCGTGCCCTGGCGCTCTCGGGCTCTCTCTCATCACGGGCCAAGAAGCAGAGCGGAGCAATTCTTGGAGGGCAAAACGGAGGATTAGCATTGCAAAGTGTAATACTTTGGAAAATACCACCCACCTCCTCCTCTTGCTCCTCCTCCTCCTGCTCTTTTGTGTGTGTCTGGTCACGGTCCTCATTCTTCAAATGCTCGCTCTTCAGGAAACAGGGACTGTTTCCAAATTCTGCTGCCATATTCTTTTTTTCTTCCTAAGTGACACGGGACATTGGTGATAGTCCTTCCTTCCCAAGGGCAGAAACAAACCCAGAATTTAAAAACAGAAGAGAAGAAATAAGTATCATCTAGGAGTGGGAATGTTTGGGGTTTTTTTTGGATACTAAGATAAAAATTTGTTCAGTTGGAGTGGGTCCAGAGAAGGGCCACAAAAGCCATTGATGGGATGGAACACCTCTCCTGTGAGGAAAGGCTGAGAGAGTTGGGGCTGTTCAGCCTGGAGAAGGGAAGGCTCTGGGGAGAGCCTTCAACACTGAAAGGGTGCTTATAAGAAAGATGGGGACAAAGTTGTTACCAGGGCCTGTTGCCATAGGACAAGGGGTAATGGTTTGCAACTAAAAGAGGGTAGGGGCTGGGAGCATGAGAAGGACCCCGTGTCACCACTCTTGATTCCTTCCATGCAATCTTAAGACGGCTTCCGTATTTGTATTTACAATTTACGGAACCTCTTGGCTTTGGCCCTTATATCATCTGCCACCATTCCCATATTGTTGCAACTTTCTCTTGTAACTCTTTCCCAAAGTCTTTCCTTGCTACCTTTCTCAATCCAGGTAAAAGTGGAGAAATACGCTGTTCTTAGTAAATAGTTAGTAAAGGTGAAATCAGCATTCGCACAGTGCGTGGCGATCCAGCTGCTGTGAAAGACAGAGCTGTGTGAGCAGTGTGGGGAGGTGTGAGGAGGAATCAGGGGGAGAGGGAGAGGTTTCCGATGTCATCTGCATAGTGTGACTGCAGGGCACTTGGGATGAGCTCTAAACCCACTATCTGTCCATGGTAAGAAAAGAAAAGGGAAAGGGAAAAGGGGAAAAAAAAAGACAAAAAGAAAGGGTTCCTAACTAGACACAGCACTCGATGGGATTGCAAACGAGT
The DNA here is from genome assembly GCF_965231255.1 of Vanellus vanellus. Classification (NCBI taxonomy): domain Eukaryota; kingdom Metazoa; phylum Chordata; class Aves; order Charadriiformes; family Charadriidae; genus Vanellus; species Vanellus vanellus. The sequence continues at coordinate 59,020 of NW_028128212.1, forward strand.
ACAGCCAGAGGGAGACGGCCATACTGGAGAGAAGCCCCGCCCCAGTGCCCCCAGTGCCCGCCCACTTTCCGTTGGGCTCCCGGTGTCGGTCAGTTGGAGCCAACAGCCACCAGAGACAGCAGGACGGAGCTGTGCTGGCACGGAGCAGCACCAGCACCCCGCGTCCCATCCTTGCTGTGGCTGCTTGGGCCGTGTCCTTGGGGCACGGCCAGGGTCCTCCTGTCCCGGGCGGGATGGGCCAGGCCAACTGCTGCTGTGGCTCCAGGTGGGCTCTCCCTGGGGCTCGGGGACACGCGGGCACGGCCGGGCCCCGCAGCAGCAGCCTTTCTCATGCCCACCGCTCTCTGCTCTGCAGGGAGGCTGTCAGCGAGGCCGAGGCGGTGCTGAGAGCAAACGTGCGGCTGACCCGGGGCCGCAAGAGGAGCGAGAGGCGCCTTCTCCTCCTCCAGCAGGAGCTGGTCATCGCCAAGTTGCAGTAAGAGCCTGCGAGCCCACCTGCCTTTCCCCCAGCCCTGGCCCTGGCAGCGGGGCAGGGACACCATGGCACCAGCCCCAGCCCCCGCGGGCACCTTCCTGCTGGATGCACCCATGTCTGTCCCAACGGCAGGAAGGGGAACAGGGCTCTGCCCGGGGGGACCCCAAGGAGGCCACCTCCAGCTCACTGCCTGCCTCTCCTCTCTGCAGACGGGGCACCAGCCTGCGCCCATGGCTCCGCCTGGCACTGGACCAGCTGTGGGTGCTGAGCGGTGGCAAGGAGGCAGCGGCAGAAGAGGAGGGCAGCCATGAGGATGGGACCTCCATCATCCTCAGCTGGCCCAGCGGCTCCTGCGTGGCCACTTTTGGGTGAGTGGTGGTGCCACCTCCCATGGCTGGGCAGGAGATGTTCCCAAGCATGCCCACGGCATCCTGTGAAGGGCCTCTGCCCTCCGAGCAGGGCCTGGGCAGGGAGCGGGCAGCACGCCGGCAGGGAGGGATAGGGACATTTCTACGTCCTGCGTTCCCTGGTCATCTTTTGGTCCCCAGAAGGGGAGGGCAGAAGCAGCTGCTGTGGCAGGACAGAGGCAGCCAGGGCTTGGGCAGCGCCTCTGTCCTGCCGCACGGGGCTTCGTCGTGCCCTTGTGTCCTTCTCCATGGGGCAGGGCTGTGCAAGGTTCTGCAAACCCCAGGGGTTTTTTGGGTCAGCGGGGCCTGAGGCGGTTTCTCCTCTCTTTCTGCAGCTCCCGTGCGCTGAAGGAGCTGTGGGTGGGCACACTGCTGGGGTAAGCCGTGGGGGTGCTCCAGGCACAGCTGGATGGGGGAACACAGCTCCCCATCTGGGGAGAGGTGCCCCCGCAGCTGTGGGCAGCTGTCAGGCAGAGCTGCCTGAGAAGAGAGAAGAGGCAGCTTGGGCTTGACCCAGCTCCCTCCCTGTCCCTGCCCGGCGCACAGGACACCGGACGGAGACAAGAGAGCCCGGGTGTCCTGCCTGCCATCCATCCAGCACTTGGAGAAGGAGCTGAGCCGCCGCCATTATGCCGTGAGTGTCTCTCTGCTCTGGGCTCTGTCCCTGAGCACTGCTCCTCCAGCCAAGCAGCAGACATTGGTGCTCACCTTCCTCCACTCCTTCTTCCCTTCCCAGTGGAGGACACTCAACAGCAGGAGCCTGGAGAGGCTGCTGGAGGGCCAGGCAAAGGTGAGAACGGCCTTTCCCTCACCCCTGGCTGTACCGAGATGTGCAGTGAGTGGGGTGAGCTTGCGCGGGAGGGAAGGAGGAGGGCCCTGCTGTGCCACTCGAGGAGGAAGAGGGGATTAGGGAACCACCAGGAATGCTGGCACATCCTTGCTTGGCGGTGCTGGGAGGAAACCTGCTGTGTGGGGCAGAGAGCCTGGGAAGGCAGAGGGTCCCAGCTCTGACACTCTCAGGCTGCTGGTGCCGGATGGAAGCTCGCCGGTGGTCCTGTCTACTGCGGGGCTGCTCTCTAAGCGCTGTCTGGTTCTTGCAGGATGATCCCAAGCAAGGGCCGCAGCTGGCCCCATCTCATAAGGAGGGAGGACTTCACTGCTCACAAGGTAAGTTGTGGAAAGAAAGGCAGGGAGGGCTTTATTCCTCCTGCAACTGTCACGTCTGCAGACCTGAGGATGCTGCAGCCCTTCACCTTTTGCAAGTTGGTGCCTATCACACTGCAGCAGGAGAAAGATGAGCCCTCGGGACCTGACGACAGTGCGGAGCGCTCAAGGTGCTGCCTGCTTCAGCTCTGTCCCCAGAGCCGGTCAAATGGCTCCCCGCTCCTTGATTGGAGCTAGGAGGATCCGTGCTCACTTGTCCCTTGAGTGTCCCCATTCAGGTGTGGCAGCCCGAGGGAGGATGTCACCTGGAGGAGCAAGGAGACCTGTGGGGCAGCGCCTGCTGGACGTGGTTCTGCGAGGACACGGAGGCTCTGCTGCTGCCCACGGCTTGGAGGAGGGCAGGGCGAGGGCTGGGCATGGCTGTCCTGGTGGCATGCTGGCTCTCAGGAGCATCCGAGCCAGAGCCGCGGTTCCAGCTGCTGGCTCTCTGCCCATCCTTTCGCACCGCGCTGCAGGCAGGGCAGGGCAGAGCAGGGCAGCCTCCCCGAGCGCTGGGTTGGTGGTCTCCATTGACGCGCTCTTGCCCTTTTTTCCTTTGCAGCAGGAGGGAGCAGCAGCAGCAGGAGGAGGAGGGGGCTACCCTGGCCCTTTGCTCTGCGGTGGACCCCAGCCGCTGCCCAGGTCCCCGGGCAGGCAGGCTCCAGCTGCAGCAGGGCACTCTTTGGACAGCCCCTGGCTGCCATCTGCAGGGAGGCTGGCACGCTGCCCCAGCCCATCCAGGTAAGCCAGCCTGGAGAGGGGGACCCCAGCCCTCCCTCCGGCTGCTCCGCACAGGAGGTGGGTGTTCCCAGGAGCTCTGGGCATGGGGCAGTGGGGATTGGGCTCTTCACCCCCAGAACACTATGCTGGTCCCAGCCCCTTTGTGGGGAAAGGTGCCAGATCTGTGGAGGTACACTTCCTACCGCTGTTTGAAGGCATCTCCTCAGCCCCAGCCTCTCCTGCAGGACCTTCTGGATATCCTCTATCAGCAAGGACCATCGACAGAGGGGATATTCAGAAGAGCTGCAAGTGGGGCATCGCTTCGGGAGCTGCGGGAGGCCCTGGACAGTGGCAAGGATGTGGACCTCGCAATCCAGCCTGCACTTCTGTTGGCTGTCATCCTGAAGGTGAGCGCTTCTGACCTGCAGCTGGAAGAGCTCCTGGCTGGCCTGGGGTGTTCAAAGGCTCACCGGGAGCCCTTGGCATTGCAGGACTTCCTCCGAAGCATCCCTTCAAAGCTCCTCGTCAGCGATCTCTACGAGGAATGGATGAGAGCAATGGAGGGGACAAGCAGGCAGGCAAAAGTGGAAGAGCTGAAAGCGTAAGTGTGGGCAGAAGCCTGCCGGCTCAGCAGGAGCCCTCACTGCTGCCTGAGAGCACCTGCAAAGCTGCGCAACACAGCCGCTGCCTCCAACCTGCCTCGGGCCACCTTTGGTGATGGCTATGGGCAGCATATGCTTTATTCTGGTTGTGTTCCTGTTCCTTCAGGGTGGCCGAGAAGCTGCCTGCAGCCAATGTCCTCCTCCTGAAGCGGCTGCTCTCCCTCCTCCAGCACATCGGCCACAACGCCTCCACCAGCAGGATGAGCGCCAGCAACCTGGCCATCTGCGTTGGGCCAAACCTGCTGAGTCCAGCCAACGAGGACTTGCTCCCGCTGGAGGCCATGCTGCAGGTGACTGAAAAGGTATGCTGGATTGAGCAGCTGGCTGCAGCCTTCCCGGCCCATCACAGCTGGGCTGTTCAGAGGTCCCTGGCTGCCTCCTCTCTTGAGCCAGAGCTGGCAGGGTGGCTTCCTTGAAGAGCAGCCCACGGCCACAGCCTTCTGCGCAGAGGCAAGGGTCAGGAGCGGGAAAGGCGGCTTGACATGTTCTCAGCCACCTGCCCTGAAACCAAGGCTGTGATGTGTGCAGGTAAATGTGCTGGTGGAATTTATGATTGAAAACAGCTGTGCGATCTTTGGGGAAGAAGTGGCTGGCCTTCCCTGTCCCTCAGCTGAGGAGTCGCCAGCGCTCATGGACAGATGCACAGGTATGAGGAGGGAGTGAGGGTTGTCACAGCCTGGGCTGAAAGCTGGTGTAGGGCTTTGGGTGGGTTTTGCTTCAGCTGTTGTCCACTTCTAACAAGTCACTTTTGCTGCATGTGCTTTTGCTTTCCAGAGCTGCCTGTGGAAGAAGAACGTGACCCTGCTGTTTATGCCGATGTGGAGCACCAGGCAAAAGCTTACCTGGAGGCACCACTCGCTTTCCTTGTCATCCAGAAAGGAGCAGGGACAGTTACAGAGGCAGGATCAGAAACGGCAGAGGTATGTCAGGTCCACAAACACTGGGACAACGTGTCTCGAGTAGGGGGGAACTTCTTAACGAGTCATTGGAAGTGAAGCCGGAAAGGCTGTTTCTCCGATCTGTTAGGCACTTGCTTAGTCAAGGAAATACCTACAAAATACCTGCAGAAAGGCAGTTTTCAAAAGAAAAGCCTCCCACCGCACAAGGTGGTGTTGCACCAAAGGGTTATCCGCAGAGCTCTTTTTAGGGAGGGCAGAAGAAACCACAGCAGAATGAAGCGGGCAAGACTTTTCTTGCCCACAGCGGGACCACAGGCTCCCTGCTGAATGCCCCCCCAAATAAGCAGTGTCACAAACCCATGTGAACATTGTGTTCCCGTGCGAGGCCCTTGGAAGAAAGGGCTAATGCCAAGCAGCCCAAGGCATCTCCTCTAGAGAGCTAAGGGAACAATTTGCCAAACAGTCGCTTACTACTGCAGGGCGTCCCTTGCAATCTGCTAATGCCAACATTTCTGGTTTAGGCACCTGCCGCTTGGCCTACAACCACCCCAGAGAGCACGGTAGACTCCCTGGGGTCCGCAAAAGAACAAGGGAGCCTTTCAGAGGAAAGAAGGTAAAATGAGTGAGCTTTGCTTAAATGGAGACCTGATTAATCCAGTTGATCTCAGGTTTACCTATCTAATCCCACTGTGGGCTGGAAAGGTTTGCAGGCTCCCTCCAGGCAACAGAAAACGGAAGAAAAAGGAAGAGACCCGAGGCATGGGAAGAGGAGATGGAATACCATCAAGAAGAGAAAAGAAGGAAGAAAAAGACAGGGACTGAAGAAAAGAAGAAAGGTGCAGAAGGTGAAGAAGCCCAGGTGAGTACCAGGCTCTGCTTCCCATCTTTGCCAACTCCTTAAACTGCTGGAAGTCAGTCCAAGTGGCTGGCAAGGGACGGCAAGGGATGGTGCTGCGCAGGGTTTGGAAAGAAGCCCATGGCAGCTGCCCGGGGGCTCCCGATGGAGCCCTGCTGCGTGACACAGGGGCACTGTGCATCTCTGCACACGCACAGTCTCTAAGGGCATTCCCCGTGGGGACAAGGCGCCAGAGCCATCCCCTGCTCAGTGCCAGCAGTAGCTCCCTCTGCTGGGCCAGAAACCATTCCTTGTCAGCTGTGTTACCCAAAGGAAGGGGAACCAAGTCCTGCCTCTTCCCACCTTTGGGGGTTTACCAATGCTTTCTGACTCTGTCCTTGTAGGTGCCGATTCCCTGTTAGTGGCTGAACCCTTGTGACTCCTGGGCTCCCGCACGCGATGTTCACAATAAAAGGACCTTTGTTTTCTTGAAACAGTTTTGTAGACAGCGTATATCTTTCTTTGTTTTCTTTTTCTTTTTTATTGATATTTTCATTAAAGCGGTTTAGTTTCTTTTTTGAACTTGTGTCTGTCTGTTCTCTCTCATCCTTCTCTCCATGAAGGCAGATGCTCTCCCTTCTCTGGAGGGGAAAGAAATAAAAGAGAATATCGAGCGTTCATTTCAGTGGGCAAGTTGTCCAAAACCACCCCACCTGCCTTCCCAGTTTGTACCTACTCAGAAAAGGCAAAGCTTCTGTTACAGTAAGAAAAAGCAGCCGTGGTTTCCATTGCATCCATTGATAGCTAAAGCAAGGACAGAGTCGCTATCGGTCCAACTCTGACACCCAAAGCACAACAGGCTTCTTTAGAAGGTTCCTACACATGGACACTTCTCAAATATGGCACTCCTTGAAGACATGGCTCGTTCCATAGTGGGGTACCTTGTTCCTGCTTGGCAAACTGAAAAGCCCAAGGAGGTCGGGCTGCCAAAAGCCGAGCTGCTGCTCTTGAAGGAAATACCCATTTGTTTTAATAGCCAAATGTGGCACACTTTTGAAAACCTGCTCCACAGCAGTGTTTTATAGAGCATTAACATCCTCATGAAGACAAACACAATCTGCAGGTGTGTAACACCTTCCCTGGGGAGAAGGGACATGCTACTAATATAAACAACTGATGTAAACGAGTCTTTCCCTGTTTTCAATATCCCTGCGTACCTGACACATTGGCTAATCCTACGTGAGAGCCCCAGACCCTGGTGAGGTGGCTGCAGGATGGGCAGGTAGGACAAAGGACCAAAGCTAATTTTTGTCATCCCCCTGAGCCTCCCCTACTATTGGTCAGACCAATTTTTCTATCAGAAGTAACTACAGGACCTTGGAGCGGTAAAGGAGAAAGCACAGCCCCATTTCCTTTCGATTCCGATGGCCAGTTTACAAGATGGCTAGTGCCGTAAGCTTAGAGAAAGTGAAACTGAATAGCTATGGGAGTTTTGCTACGTTGCAAGGGAGCCAAGAGCTATCTGGTCCCTGGCGTCTTTTTACATGCCGGCCCCGATCCCCTGAACGACTCCCACTCACTCACCAGCAGAGTAGCATATTGGGCTGGTGGCATGAATGTCTCAGAGAGGGGAGAACCCCTATTAATACCGAGCAAATCTCTAAATGAGCTCTCCCCAGCTTTTACAAAGCCTGCCTCTATTCAAGCCGTGCATGAATGTGACTGCACTGGTGCTCCTGTCTCGGCACCTGTAACTCCTGCCATGCTTAAACCATTAATAAAAGGAGCCCCTTCCGCACTCAAACCTTTCCTTATTGCAAAAAGAGATGGCATCCAGAGGAACTTAAATCTCCATGAATTTATAGATTTAATACAGGCCACTGAAGAGGGTGAGGGTAAAGATGAGTCCGGTCACGGGGAGGTCCATCCTGGGCAATGGTAATGCATGAGACTATGAATCATATGCATGTCCCCAGGAACTCAAATCCTCTGACAGAAAGTTAAGGGGCCAGGAGTGGAGAAAGGAACTACGGAAACAACTGTTGGCTCGAGGAATTCCTAGAGCCGCGATTCAGAAACAGCCCCCTGGCATCATTCTGAGTCTAATTCAAGAGTTCCGGAAACACGACCATGCAAACACTCCAACTCCTCCCTCGCCGGCTTCAAGGGAGAAAATTTACCCCTCCTCCCCTTACAGAGAGCAGGTACAAAACATAAAACCCAAAAAACGAATTGTGCCTGCACGGCGACTGGACCTACCTGTCTGGAAAGTAGAAACTTACCAATGGCTAAATGAGAATGACCCTTCTGTTTGAATTCCAGTTGGTCCTCAAAAGCAATTAACAACATTTTTAATTAATCCTGCAGGAAATTTCAATTGTTACACAACAAGGTGCTGACGAGATGGGCTTAAGACCTGGATGGCAAAGAGGTAAAATTACTGGAGTGGTGGGAACTTGTGCTGTGTGCCCAACTGCAAAAGCTGATTTATGGCTCCCTGCAGAAAAGCCTATGACATATCCTGCATCACAGAAGGGGGTAACCTGTCTGGCCTTCCCCTCCGAGACCGTTCTTTTCTCATTTCTCTTTAACAGAAATCATCAACTCCACCAACGACATCGTGGGAACAAGTAGCACCTGTCCTGGTTTGAAGTAAAACAGAACCAGTGTTCTGTTCAGTAACTTCACTTTTTAGCTAAGCCTCTACTAACTACTGCAATTAACAGCACATTGTGCAGAAACTCCTCCCTCTCAGAGTGATAAGACCTATGCTTATAGTTGATGCCAAGGAATGGTATGCAGAGAGGCTCTTGCTCACACTTAGTGCTCTAACACCCAAGGCAGCTAACTTGGTTATTTGCCCCGCTGGAGGGTGCGAAGAGGAAAAGCGTAGAGGGGTCGCACCTGCGGGGAGGCAAAAGCAAAAGCACACCAAAATCACAAGGTTTTGGCAGTAGAGCACATCCAGGTAACAGCCTTTATTCTGCAGCTGCTGCTTCATCGGCAGCGACAAAATATTAAAGCCCTACTGGAGAGAGAGCAAACAAGCAATCCAAACCACTCAAGAAGAGACAGCTCTGCCTTTGGAGAAACAGAAGAGTTCGCTTCTGACAGGAAGGAGTTTTGGCAAGACTGGCCAAGAAACAATTCCAAAACCAATCAAAACCAAGAAAAACCCAGTAAAAACCCAGTAAAAACCCAAGAAAAAAGCCAAGAAAAAATGATTGAAAAACATAAAAAATGCTCTCCTCTCTGATTTTCCTCACCCATTACCACCTAGAAAATCATCCTGGCTAGCTCCCACACGCACTTCACTACTGCACCTTTTGGTATTCACAACAGCAGAGGAGACCTTGATTGCCCCCACCTTGCTGCCCTACTCTCTTTGGTGGGATACAAGCCATGGGCTCATCTCTTCTGCCTGCTTCCTGACTCTTACTGATCAAAGAAGAAGTACGGGAGCATTCAAATGCGAGTGTGCTTTGCCAATGGGCAGGGAAGCAGCATTGCATCTCTGGCTCATGAGACACGGGAGACAAAATCTTCGTCTTGGTGGTAGGAAGAAAAGACGGAAGCGGAGCTTTGCTGTGAAAACTGGGTCCACAGAAAATACCACCTCTGTCAGGTCCTGAGCTCCTCTGGCTTTTAAGGTCTTGATGCCCGCAGCCAGTAAGCAGCCCGCCATGGTGTCAGCTATCTTTTTACACCTTGCTTTCTAATCAACAGCACGACTTGCTTTGCTCCCACGTGGAGCCATGGAGCCAGCACGGGCTACTGGAGCCCAGGCCTTGCGGCAAACCAGGGAACACACTCAGCTCACAGTCCTGCTGCACCTCAGGCACTTCATATCAAGTTTGCTCAGTACAGAAGTAAAAACAGTGGGGCTTTTTGGTCTGGTTTGGTTTTGGAGGGCTTTTTGGGGGGTTTGGTTGTGGTTTTTTTTGCTTTTTATCCACTGCCTCCCCCCTCTCCCTCTCACCGAAAAAAAATCCAAACTATTCTGTTGCTTAATCGTGTATTTTCATGTCCTTCCAGTTCTCTCTTTTTAAACACATGCCTAGCTTCATTGTGCTCAGAGACAGAATACGAAACCCCATTTGGCACCGTGGTGACATGGGCTAGAATGAAACAGCACTTGTTCATTCACGGCTGACTTGCAGCTACATTACTGACAGACCGAGAAGCAGCAAGGTGCAAAAAGGCAGCTCTGAACACACACAAGCAGGAGGGCTGCTGCACTTGGGCAGCTCTTTCCACCCAGTCCCTTGTCGGAGCAGAACAGCCCCGAGTGAAAACAGCCCTTCTTCAGTGCATTGAGGAGAAAAAGGGGATCGTTTGCTCACCACTATAATGCCATTTGCATTACTCAACATGAGATGATTCCTACCGACTAGAGCCTTCAGAGTATTTCCATTAACCAATGGCCCTAGATGCAGCAGGGACCAATTGAGGACCTCACGGGAGGTTTGGAGTATGCATCTGGATCACTTCCAGATTTGCCCAAACTCCTATTGACTTCAGACACAATCAGGAGCAACTGACACAATTCCCATTGGAATCGGGCAGTCTGCATCAGGGCTTGAGAGGTGTGGAGCCTGACTCCTTCCAAAAGTGTCTTTAGGAAATGCTGCAATTCCCAGGTGCAGTCTACATTCCACACAGGACATTGGGGACATGTTTATCCTATCCTATCCTATCCTATCCTATCCTATCCTATCCTATCCTATCCTATCCTATCCTATCCCATCCTATCGTTTGCACAGGAGTGATGAGACAAGGCGCAGGACAAAAGAATTAAAAAAAAGGCCTTAACTCCTAATTTCTTCTCCTATAAACACAGTTGCCATTCTGGTTTACTTTTAATTGGGGAAAATTAAGCCAAAGTTAAACAAGAGCTCCACTACAATAACTTGTATCTACAAAGATTTCAGGGACCCTGGCACTTGCTGACATACAGCACAGCAAACGAAGATCGTCAAGCCTTCATCTGTGATACACCAAACTTCCTAGAGCAAGCTAGACTGCGTCATTCCTGTCTTGAATGGTCCAACTAAATGCCTCACTCTGTAGCCCCACTGGAGGCCCTTTACCACACGCTGCCAGGGCAAAAAGGCTGTAAAAACAGAATATCCAAAAGCGCAGGGAAATCCTCACTGGCCACAGAGCAGCACACCTCAGTCCTCCTCAGGGTCTCTGCCAAAAGGGTGCTATCTGGAGGAACGGGATTTGCAACTCCCTCCTTTCTTCGTACAGAAGAAAGCGATCGAGTATTGCCATACATTTGCCTTTCTGCTATGGCAGACCCCTTTCTTCCACAGGCATCTGTGAAGCCCTGGGGAATCACGCAGATTGGGAGGCAGTTCTTGCGGCTGCAGTTCAGTGCCGTGCAGAGCAAGCCAGGCATGGCATTTGTAGAGTACCCGGGGATCCCTCTGAGATCAAAAGCACAATGTGAATGGACAATAGTTGTTATTATAGGAATGAAAACATACGATCCAGCCAGTCTGCCATCCTCCAACATACAGGCTAGAGGAAGTTGTGAAAAAACAGCCACCTGTAACGAACAAATACGCAACAGCCTCTTCCTGTCCCTCTGTACTCTCTGCACCGCAGTGTCAAAAGGCATCTTATTAATCTCAACTTGTCTCAGCAGGAATGAAAGATTTTTAATTGCAGTTTACACCCAAATGCTTTCCCAAGCACCAACTCTGAAAATCAACTGGAGAAATCTGCGCTGTTTCCCTTTCCAGGCATCACTTGTGAAGAAGGACTGCTTTACAGCTGATGAAGAACAGGATTTCAGCTTTCAAGCAGCAACTTCTGAGCACTGCAAGGGAGGAAAAAAGGAACTGTGCTTTCCAGGCTACACCTCTAGGTCAGCACTTCAATTCCGCAACCATGTTCTGCCACTTCCCAAAAGGAGAGAGTGCCAATGACAGGACAAAATTAGGCACAAGCTTTCAGCAACAGGCAGAGCAAACCTACATCACTGTCATGGTTTAGGCAATCACGCACGCAGAACTACTAGCTAGTCTAATGCACCCGCTTCAGACCTTCACCTGACAAGTCCCATTCAAACAGGATCTCAGGACCCAAGTCTTAAAAGACTATGGAGGCAACGAGCTCTGTGCTTGAGGTCTCCTCCCTCATCTCTTGGAACACAGACAGTCCCCACCCAGCGGCAGATCCTCACTGTGCAACGCCAGGGCGGCTCTGGCGTCATCCTCCACCATCCACTGGGTAGCTGAGGCAAGAACCAGCTGGAGACAGCAACCCCCCATGGGCCTTCCCGTCCGCAGGCTGAAAATCCAACCTCCAGGCCCCAAGGACCTCGCTGGCCCTACAATGGACTCCTCCTCTCGCCCCTGCGCAGCAGCCCACAGCAGGACAGGCCCTCTGCCCTGCTCTGCCCCACAGCAGGCCAGGCCCTTTCGTCTCCTCTCACCCTTTCTGCTCCTGTCTGCTTCGGTGATTTTAGACAGAAATCATCTGTGCTTCCTATCAGCTCTTCCTGAGATCCATGAAAACACACCGGGTAGGGGCTGGGGGGTATCTTCTGCTGAAACCCGCCTCTTGTGTGGCTTGCAAAGGTGCCGTTGCCCTCCCATGAATGACAAACTCCCAGAAGGCTGAAAATCAGGACACAAGGCTCTGGCAAGCAAAAGGGCCACCCGCAGTGGGGCCTTCAGGGCCTCAGGGGCCACCGTCCCAGCCACAGCAACGTCCGTTGGTGACGTCACCGGACGGCCATTAGGCAAGCAGGCACCCCTGCGGCTGGCCCACAGCTGGCTCAGCAGCCACACACTCTCACACCAAGCCCGCTTGGGAGAGGAGGAGCCGGCCAAGGGAGGCGAGTGCCCACATTGGGTGGGCCCAGCGCCAAGAGGCTCAGTGGAAGCCCTCAGGATGCCTCCACAGCCCAGGAAACGCCAGTGGGCTGATGCCAGCAGCAGCAGCAGCCATGGCCGGCGAGAGGAGCCCATGGAGGTCGACCCACCACACAAGAGCCACCAGGAAGAGCCCATGGAGGTCGATCCTCCCGCAGATGGCACAGAGCCCATGCAGGTGGATCCACCTCAAACGGATAAGCCAGAGCCCATGGAGGTGGATCCATCTCCCGCAGGCCTGATGGGGCACACCACCACCATGGCCGGGGTGCCACCAGCAGCACGCTGCCCAAAGCGCCGCAGGACCCTCGGGCTCTGCCAGGGACAGCCACAGCCCAACAAGCGGCGCCAGCCCCGCAGACGACGCTAGCCGTAAGTGGGCCATCCTAACTGCCAGACGGTGTCTCAGCAGCAACATCAGCCGGCTGTCAAGCCGCTCATGAGCCCTCCTTCCCCGCCCCCCGCCCCTGCACCTCTTGATGAGGGGGGCCAGCTCCTCTGCCCTGAGGCCTGGGCAAGAGGCCAGCACGGAGGCTGCCATCTTCTGCCCAGCAGCCCCACAGCAGCAGCAGGACACCTTCCTGCTCTCTGCAACTACTCCAGAGAAGGTTGTAGCAAGGCGGGTGTCTCTTGTCCCTGGTAACAAACAACAGGACAGTAGGGAATGGGCTCAAGTTGAGCCAGGGATGCTTTAGAGGGAATATCAAGGAATATTTCTTCCCAGAAAGGGTTGACAAACATTGGAACAGGCTGCTCAGGCAGGTGGTTTAGTCAACTGCCCTGCAGGGATTTCAAAGACCTGTACATGTGCTGCTTCGGGACATGGTATAGTGGTGGACTCGGCAGTGTCAGGTTAATGTGTGCACTCGATGACCTTAAAGGTCTTTTAAAACGTAACAATTTTATGGTTTCTGTTTCAGAGCCGTGCGGAAGAGGCAAGGAGAGGGGCTCTCACCTTCTGGCCAGCAGCCCCATAGTGCTAGGAGGAGTCCAGTGGAGATGGCTGGAGATGCTGGAGACTACCCGAAACTGCAAGAGACAACCAGAGACCATTGGAGACTACAAGAGAATTTATGGGATCGCCAGAGACCACCGGAGACCATCAGAGGAAACCAGAGACCATCAGAGACTGCAGGAGCCCATCGGAGACTGTAGGAGACCGCCAGAGACCATCGGAGTCTGCCAGAAACTGGTCAAAAAAATGGAGTAGGCAGGAACCTTATGCTGTTCGACAAGGGGAAGAGCAATGCCCCCTTTGGAGCCGGCAAAGTGCCCCTTGGGCCCAGAAGGCTGAGTGCGTATTGGGCAGCAGAAGACACAGCATGGGCAGCAGGTGGAGGGAGGTGATGGGTGCCCTCTGCTGTGTCCTGCTCTGGGCTCCTCGGTGCCAGAGGGAGACAGCCATACTGGAGAGAAGCCCCGCCCCCGGGCCCCCCAGTGCCCGCCCACTTTCCGTTGGGCTCCCGGTGTCGGTCAGTTGGAGCCAACAGCCACCAGAGACAGCAGGACGGAGCTGTGCTGGCACGGAGCAGCACCAGCACCGCGCGTCCCATCCTTGCTGTGGCTGCTTGGGCCGTGTCCTTGGGGCACGGCCAGGGTCCTCCTGTCCCGGGCGGGATGGGCCAGGCCAACTGCTGCTGTGGCTCCAGGTGGGCTCTCCCTGGGGCTCGGGGACACGCGGGCACGGCCGGGCCCCGCAGCAGCAGCCTTTCTCATGCCCGCCGCTCTCTGCTCTGCAGGGAGGCTGTCAGCGAGGCCGAGGCGGTGCTGAGCGCGGACGTGCGGCTGACCCGGGGCCGCAAGAGGAGCGAGAGGCGCCTTCTCCTCCTCCAGCAGGAGCTGGTCATCGCCAAGTTGCAGTAAGAGCCTGCGAGCCCACCTGCCTTTCCCCCAGCCCTGGCCCTGGCAGCGGGGCAGGGACACCATGGCACCAGCCCCGGCCCCCGCGGGCACCTTCCTGCTGGATGCACCCATGTCTGTCCCAACGGCAGGAAGGGGAACAGGGCTCTGCCCGGGGGGACCCCAAGGAGGCCACCTCCAGCTCACTGCCTGCCTCTCCTCTCTGCAGACGGGGCACCAGCCTGCGCCCACGGCTCCGCCTGGCCCTGGACCAGCTGTGGGTGCTGAGCGGTGGCAAGGAGGCGGCGGCAGAAGAGGAGGGCAGCCATGAGGATGGGACCTCCATCATCCTCAGCTGGCCCAGCGGCTCCTGCGTGGCCACTTTTGGGTGAGTGGTGGTGCCACCTCCCATGGCTGGGCAGGAGATGTTCCCAAGCATGCCCACGGCATCCTGTGAAGGGCCTCTGCCCTCCGAGCAGGGCCTGGGCAGGGAGCGGGCAGCACGCCGGCAGGGAGGGATAGGGGCATTTCTACGTCCTGCGTTCCCTGGTCATCTTTTGGTCCCCAGAAGGGGAGGGCAGAAGCAGCTGCTGTGGCAGGACAGAGGCAGCCAGGGCTTGGGCAGCGCCTCTGTCCTGCCGCACGGGGCTTCGTCGTGCCCTTGTGTCCTTCTCCATGGGGAAGGGCTGTGCAAGGTTCTGCAAACCCCAGGGGTTTTTTGGGTCAGCGGGGCCTGAGGCGGTTTCTCCTCTCTTTCTGCAGCTCCCGTGCGCTGAAGGAGCTGTGGGTGGGCACACTGCTGGGGTAAGCCGTGGGGGTGCTCCAGGCACAGCTGGATGGGGGAACACAGCTCCCCATCTGGGGAGAGGTGCCCCCGCAGCTGTGGGCAGCTGTCAGGCAGAGCTGCCTGAGAAGAGAGAAGAGGCAGCTTGGGCTTGACCCAGCTCCCTCCCTGTCCCTGCCCGGCGCACAGGACACCGGACGGAGACAAGAGAGCCCGGGTGTCCCGCCTGCCATCCATCCAGCACTTGGAGAAGGAGCTGAGCCGCCGCCATTATGCCGTGAGTGTCTCTCTGCTCTGGGCTCTGTCCCTGAGCACTGCTCCTCCAGCCAAGCAGCAGACATTGGTGCTCACCTTCCTCCACTCCTTCTTCCCTTCCCAGTGGAGGACACTCAACAGCAGGAGCCTGGAGAGGCTGCTGGAGGGCCAGGCAAAGGTGAGAACGGCCTTTCCCTCACCCCTGGCTGTACCGAGATGTGCAGTGAGTGGGGTGAGCTTGTGCGGGAGGGAAGGAGGAAGGCCCTGCTGTGCCACTCGAGGAGGAAGAGGGGATTAGGGAACCACCAGGAACGCTGGCACATCCTTGTTTGGCGGTGCTGGGAGCAAACCTGCTGTGTGGGGCAGAGAGCCTGGGAAGGCAGAGGGTCCCAGCTCTGACGCTCTCAGGCTGCTGGTGCCGGATGGAAGCTCGCCGGTGGTCCTGTCTACTGCGGGGCTGCTCTCTAAGCGCTGTCTGGTTCTTGCAGAATGATCCCAAGCAAGGGCCACAGCTGGCCCCATCTCACAAGGAGGGAGGACTTCACTGCTCACAAGGTAAGTTGTGGAAAGAAAGGCAGGGAGAGCTTTTTTCCTCCTGCAACTGCCACGTCTGCAGACCTGAGGATGCTGCAGCCCTTCACCTTTTGCAAGTTGGTGCCTATAACACTGCAGCAGGAGAAAGATGAGCCCTCGGGACCTGTCGACAGTGCGGAGCGCTCAAGGTGCTGCCTCATTCAGCTCTGTCCCCAGAGCCGGGCAGATGGCTCCCCGCTCCGTGATCGGAGCTAGGAGGATCCTTGCTCACTTGTCCCTTGAGTGTCCCCATTCAGGTGTGGCAGCCCGAGGGAGGACGTCACCTGGAGGAGCAAGGAGACCTGCGGGGCAGCGCCTGCTGGACGTGGTTCTGCGAGGACACGGAGGCTCTGCTGCTGCCCACGGCTTGGAGGAGGGCAGGGCGAGGGCTGGGCAGGGCTGTCCTGGTGGCATGCTGGCTCTCAGGAATATGTGAGACAGAGCCACTGAGCCAGAGCCGCGGTTCCAGCTGCTGGCTCCCTGCCCGTCCTGCCGCACCGCGCTGCAGGCAGGGCAGGGCAGAGCAGGGCAGCCTCCCCGAGCGCTGGGTTGGTGGTCTCCATTGACGCGCTCTTGCCCTTTTTTCCTTTGCAGCAGGAGGGAGCAGCAGCAGCAGGAGGAGGAGGGGGCTACCCTGGCCCTTTGCTCTGCGGTGGACCCCAGCCGCTGCCCAAATCCCCGGGCAGGCGGGCTCTGGCTGCAGCAGGGCACTCTTTGGACAGCCCCTGGCTGCCCTCTGCGGGGAGGCCGGCACGCTGCCCCAGCCCATCCAGGTAAGCCAGCCTGGAGAAGGCGTCCCCAGCCCTCCCTCCGGCTGCTCCGCACAGGAGGTGGGTGTTCCCAGGAGCTCTGGGCATGGGGCAGTGGGGATTGGGCTCTTCACCCCCAGAACACTATGCTGGTCCCAGCCCCTTTGTGGGGAAAGGAGCCAGATCTGTGGAGGTGCACTGCCTACCGCTGTTTGAAGGCATCTCCTCAGCCCCAGCCTCTCCTGCAGGACCTTCTGGATATCCTCTATCAGCAAGGACCATCGACAGAGGGGATATTCAGAAGAGCTGCAAGTGGGGCATCGCTTCGGGAGCTGCGGGAGGCCCTGGACAGCGGCAAGGATGTGGACCTCGCAATCCAGCCTGCGCTCCTGTTGGCTGTCATCCTGAAGGTGAGCGCTTCTGACCTGCAGCTGGAAGAGCTCCTGGCTGGCCTGGGGTGTTCAAAGGCTCACCGGGAGCCCTTGGCATTGCAGGACTTCCTCCGAAGCATCCCTTCAAAGCTCCTCGTCAGCGATCTCTACGAGGCATGGATGAGAGCAATGGAGGGGACAAGCAGGCAGGCAAAAGTGGAAGAGCTGAAAGCGTAAGTGTGGGCAGAAGCCTGCCGGCTCAGCAGGAGCCCTCACTGCTGCCTGAGAGCACCTGCAAAGCTGCGCAACACAGCCGCTGCCTCCAACCTGCCTCGGGCCACCTTTGGTGATGGCTATGGGCAGCATATGCTTTATTCTGGTTGTGTTCCTGTTCCTTCAGGGTGGCCGAGAAGCTGCCTGCAGCCAATGTCCTCCTCCTGAAGCGGCTGCTCTCCCTCCTCCAGCACATCGGCCACAACGCCTCCACCAGCAGGATGAGCGCCAGCAACCTGGCCATCTGCGTTGGGCCAAACCTGCTGAGTCCAGCCAACGAGGACTTGCTCCCGCTGGAGGCCATGCTGCAGGTGACTGAAAAGGTATGCTGGATTGAGCAGCTGGCTGCAGCCTTCCCGGCCCATCACAGCTGGGCTGTTCAGAGGTCCCTGGCTGCCTCCTCTCTTGAGCCAGAGCTGGCAGGGTGGCTTCCTTGAAGAGCAGCCCACGGCCACAGCCTTCTGCGCAGAGGCAAGGGTCAGGAGCGGGAAAGGCGGCTTGACATGTTCTCAGCCACCTGCCCTGAAACCAAGGCTGTGATGTGTGCAGGTAAATGTGCTGGTGGAATTTATGATTGAAAACAGCTGTGCGATCTTTGGGGAAGAAGTGGCTGGCCTTCCCTGTCCCTCAGCTGAGGAGTCGCCAGCGCTCATGGACAGATGCACAGGTATGAGGAGGGAGTGAGGGTTGTCACAGCCTGGGCTGAAAGCTGGTGTGGGGCTTTGGGTGGGTTTTGCTTCAGCTGTTGTCCACTTCTAACAAGTCACTTTGCTGCACGTGCTTTTGCTTCCAGAGCTGCCTGTGGAAGAATGTGAACGTGCAGGCGACGCAGACGTGGAGCACCAGGCAAAAGCCTACCTGGAGGCACCACTTGCTTTCCTTGTCATCCAGAAAGGTGCAGGGACAGTTACAGAGGCAGGATCAGAAGTGGTAGAGGTATGGCAGGTCCACAAACACTGGGACAACGTGTCTCCTGTAGGAGAGTACTTCTGAATTAGTCCAAGGAGCTGTGGTGCTTCTTCCCTACATTCGATCTCTTGTGGCTTTATGTGGTTCTTTTTTTTTTATACCCTGGAATGGTACATTGTACGTGAAATTGGAAATGTGTTTCGCCAATACGTTAGGAACGTGCTGAGTCAAGGGGAATAACTACAAAATACATGCAGAAAGGCAGATTTCAAAAGCAAAGCCTCCCACCGCACAAGGTGGTGTTGCACCAAAGGGATATTGGCAGAGCTTTGTTTTGGGAGGGCAGAAGAAACCACAGCAGAATGAAGCGGGCAAACCTTTTCTTGCCCACAGAGGGACCGCAGGCTCCTTACTGAGAGGCCCCCACAAATAAGTGAAGCGTCACACACCCATGTGAACGTTGTGTTCCAAAGTGAGGCCCTTGGAAGAACGGAGGATTTTTTGGCCATTTGCCAAACCGTCACTTACTACTCCAGGGTGTTCCTTGACACCTGCTAACACCAACATTTCTCTTTTAGGCACCCGCTGCTTTGCCTCCAACCAACCCAGATACCACGGAAAACTCCCTGGCGTCCACAGAAGAACGCAGAAGAAGCAGCCCTTCAGAAGAACGAAGGTAAAAGGAGTCAGCTTTGGTTAAATCCACAACTGGTTAAGACAGTTGTTCTCAGCTTTACCTCTTTAAACCCACTGTGGGATGGAAAGGTTTGCAGGCTCGCAGCAGGAAGCGGAAAATGGAAGAAAAAGGAAGAGACAAGAGGACTTGGAAGAGGGGGCGGTATACCAACAAGAAGAGAAAAGGAAGAGGAGAGAAAGAAGATGGGGACTGAAGAAAAGAAGAAAGGTGCAGAAGGTGAAGAAGCCCAGGTGAGTACCAGGCTCTGCTTCCCATCTTTGCCAACTCCTTAAACTGCTCGAAGTCAGTCCAAGTGGCTGGCAAGGGACGACGAGGGACGGTGCTGCACAGGGTTTGGAAAGAAGTCCATGGCAGCTGCCCGGGGGCTCCCGATGGAGCCCTGCTGCGTGGCACAGGGGCACTGTGCATCTCTGCACACGCACAGTCTCTAAGGGCATTCCCCGTGGGGACAAGGCGCCAGAGCCATCCCCTGCTCAGTGCCAGCAGTAGCTCTCTGCTGGGCCAGAAACCATTCCTTGTCAGCTGTGTTTCCCAAAGGAAGGGGAACCAAGTCCTGCCTCTTCCCGCCTTTGGGGGTTTACCAATGCTTTCTGACTCTGTCCTTGTAGGTGCCGATTCCCTGTTAGTGGCTGAACCCCTGTGACTCCTGGGCTCCCGCATGCGATGTTCACAATAAAAGGATCTTTCTTTTCTTGAAACAGTTTTGTAGACAGCGTATATCTTTCTTTGTTTTCTTTTTCTTTTTTTATTGATATTTTCATTAAAGCGGTTTAGTTTCTTTCTTGAACTTGTGTCTGTCTGTTCTCTCTCATCCTTCTCTCCATGAAGGCAGATGCTCTCCCTTCTATGAAGGCAAGAAAAGAAAAAAGAGGACATCTAGCATTCGTTTCAGTGGCCTGGCCGGCCCAAAACACCCCGCCTTACCTTCCGAATTTGTGCCTACACGAAAGGCTTCTTACTAATGGACACCTCTGAAATATGGCACTCCTGGAAGACACAGCTTGTTCCATAGTGGGTTAACCTATTCCTGGTTGGCAAACGCAAAAGCCCAATGAGGCCAGGCTGCCAAAAGCCAAACTGCTGCTCTTGAAGGAAATGCCCATTGGTTTGAAATAGGAAAATGTGGCATGCTTTCAAAAACCTGCTCCACAGCACTGTTTAAAAGAGTAGTAACGCCCTCAAGCAGACAATGCCGTGCAGTGAATATTTACAGACAATCTCCAGGTGTGTAACACCTTCCTCGGGGAGAAGGGACACTCTGCTGATGTATACAATGGATGTAAACGAGTCTTTCCCTGTTTCCAATATCCCTGGGCACCTGAGACATTGGCTGGGGACCTACCTGAGACCTCCAGGCCCTGGAGTGGTGGCTGGAGGATGGGTACGTCAAAGGACCCTGCAGCGCTCTTTCCATTGGCCCAACGGGCACCTTCCCTTGTCACGCAGAGCATCTCATGGGCTGCACAAGGGATGCTCTGCAGACTTGCTGGCCAAGCTCTGGAGAAGAGCTTGTCTCCCCACCTCTGCACTGAGTTGCCCAGGGGTGGCGCTGGGTTGCCCACTGAAGGCCCTGAGTTCATAGGCTCATGGAATATCTCAAGTTGAAAGAGAGCTGTAAGTATCATCATGTCCATCTCCCTGCTCCTTGCAGGACTACCTAAAACCAAATCCTACGGCCAAGAGCACTGTCCAGCCACTCAACAGTTGCCCAATAGGTGCACCTGATTGCCCAGGGGCTGCACAAAGTTGCCCAGTGAGGGCAGTTGGTTGTCCAGGGCAGGATTTAGGATGCCACCTGAGGGTCTTTTCCCTCCCAGGGGTGGCCCCGGCTTGACCATGGAGAGCAGCGGCTTGCCCGAGGGCTGCATCAGGTTGCCATAGCGGCTGCAGGGAGCTGCCTGGGCAGAACCCGGTCCCTGAGCGCCCTGCGCCCCTGGCAACGCTGCCCTGCTTCTGTGTCACACAGGGCACTGGGGACGCTGCAGTGTCTGGCAGTGCTGCCACCGAACCCCACAGCACAGCAGTGAGTAGCAGCCCCCCCGCGCACCCCCAACCCTCTGGAGGCTGAGGGTGAGTACGTGCTTTAACTGGGAGAGGAGGACTAAAGAAGAAGGTCTTTCTCCTCATCCCCCCCCAGTATTTCTTCTTTTATCCAGGTGTACCTAAAGCAGGTGATCAGCGGCTCACATCGGGTGTCCGTGTTCAGGGGTGGCAGAAAGTTTCACCCTGGCTTATCCCCAGGGGGATGCAGGGGCATTGATTTCAGCTGGAAATGCAGGGAAAAGTAACCCTCGTCCATTCCCAAGGGGTTTGCCTCCCTTTGCTAAACGTGTGTCTTCCAGCGTCTGAAAGAAATCATTTCTTTTCAGGATCTCTGAATGCTGTTCCTCAGGTCTGAAGAGGTGGCACAGAGCTAGGGAGAGTGCAGCCCTTTGTCCCCAGCAGGGACAAAAGGGCTCAAGTGACTGGTTTGTGGGAAGCAGCACACACATTTAGTGGGACCCGAGCACAGACAGCTGGTCCGCGGCTCTCCAAACTGTGTCGCAGGGCTGTGTTCCCACACAGGCTGGATCCTGGGCCGAGACTTGGTGCCCGCAGCTATGCTGCTCTCAAGTCAGGCCGCGGGCAGCCCATGCCATCCTTGCCAAAATTGGGCAAGGCTGGAAACTAGAGTCCTCAAAGCTCCATCTTTCCCAGTTGCAGGTGGTGCCCTTCTGCCCTCTCACTCATCCCTGTTGTTCTCGCATTTGCCCGAACTAAAGGACCCTTTATTCTCCTGCATTTGACGTTCATTTACTTCACAGCTGCATTTGAAGCTGCTGTTCCTCTCAGTGCAGCAAAGCGTTACAGGCGCGGGTGACACAAAAAGTCTCTGAGGTCACCTGTCCCCGTAGCCACCTGTTGGAAAACGCACAGTTTCATGAGGTGTGTTGTCTGCTCATCTCCTGCTGTCAATGCGCACGGCTCTAAGAGAGGCAAGGAACAGCCTGTGAGCGTCTGGCATGAAAGACGGTGTGCACCGGTGGACAGTGACAGCAGCTCACAGGCAGAGCCTGCCTGTCTCTGTATGCCTCCCACCTACGGCCTTGGAAGCTTTCCGGGAGGAAACGGTGAGTCCTTTGTCCTGACCGTGTGCAGAGAGAGGAATTCCTTGGTGCAGAGGTGAGTCAAATGAAAGACATTCTCTTTCCCAAGGCTTTGATGATTTTAAAAATAAGCCAGCCTCTCTCAGCTCACCTATACACGCAAAGTGATCCGGGGAGCCCAGGGGGAGCCATTCGACCGCTAGTCACGGGGTTATTTGTGTGGATGGTTGTCCTAGACTGGAAGAGAGTTTGTTTCATGCAAGCATCCCATTTGTAAAGGAATCAAGTGGCTTTCATGCTGGAACAAATGGGCTTTGTGTCCATAGAGGTATCGAATGGTTGAGGTTGGACTGGACCTCTGGAGATCATCTACTTGCAACTCCCCCGCCATAGCAGGTTCACCTACAGCAGGTTGCACAGGACAAAAAAATAATCAGTGGCAGACGGCTCCATGCGGTGCCTCACTTGGATGTGTCGGCACTCTTGGAAGTTGACTACCCTACCTTCTCCTACAAATGGACCTTGAGCTTGTTTGGAAGTTCTAGCAGGGCACTGCAGTTACACTCTACCCTTGAACGATGAATAGTACTTCTCTATCGGGGAAGGTCATCCTCTTTGACCAAGAACGCAGTTTCAGGAGGGACGCACATGGAGCAGAGAGGGAGGAAGGGGACGTCCAGCTTCAGCAGCACGGGCTCACCCGGGTCTCTCATTCCCCTCCCAGGATCTCGGTGCCAAAGTCGTGGGCCAAGTTCACAGACAACAACATCCTCCGCTCCCAGAGCCAACGGGCGGCCTCCACCAAGCTGTGGGACAACATCGAGAACCTGCTGCTGCTGAAGGCCAACGAGATGCTGCACCACTTTGACAGGGCGAACATCCCCTTCAGCAACCAATTGCTCAGACAGCCGACGCCAAGAGCAAGATTCAGATGCACCTGGCCAAGGTAGCCTGAATCCCTCCCTTTCCGTGTGACACTGTCACTTCCCAGGGACACCTCCAGCGCTGGACCCTCCACGCAGACCCGGCCCAAGCAGAGGAACGGTCGCTCTAAGAAGCTGGTTATAGTATCATTTTCTGTTTGAAACTCAAAGTGGGGGTAGTAGCACTCAGGAGCATCACTGAATGACAAAAGTAATGATGAGGTTTCTTTCCTAAGGGAAAAAAGGGGGACATCCTGTGCCCAATGACTTCACCACCCATGCCAGTCCAGAAACAAGCTCCATGATGGAACTGCTAATGAGAGTTTCTGGCTGTTTTCCAGCCTTGTCAATGAGATCCAAGAAATCGAGGAGAGGATCCAGAGCCTTCAGCAACAGCTGAAGAGAGACACCGGGGACACCCTGCAAATGCTGGTTCACGCTGAGTCGCTCTTGCAGCATGACCTGACCGTCAAAACCAGTTCCCTCTTCATCGACCAGGAGAAGTGCATGGGCATGCGCAAGACCTTTCCCAGCATTGTGCGGCTGGTGGGTTCCCTACTAGTGCGGGAGGGATTCCCACTTTGTCTAGGATGCTTTGCAAATACTTGAGGAGACTTGCACTTCCTGGTTAAAGCCATGAGTAGAAATTAAATGATCACTTTATGTGTTACGTGGTCTACCGTTTTGGGTTTTTTTTCCCTTTGGTTTTTCTCTTTCCGCTGCTCTTTCACGGTGTGCCAGAAAGTCACTGAAAATATCCTGTATTTGACGAAGAGTAAATCCACCGGCGCAGATTTATTCCTACCCTTTCAGTCTCACAGCAACAGGCTGCGGGCCCTTGCTAACACCCCGTCCTTCTCACCTTGGCATGTCATCCCACAGCTTGTCACAGGCAAGCCTGATGTTGTCCCCCTCTCCCTTCAAGCCTCCTTTAAAGCTCCGTCAATGAGCCACACTACCTCCAGAGCAAAGACCTTCTTAAGCCCCCCTCTGAGACAGGTGAATCCCATCTGACACCAGCAAGCCTGCCGCCCTGTGGGCCATCCCCTCACCGCAAAACCCAAAATTGTCTCCGTGACAGTTTAAAGAAGGAATGTCGGTGGGCATTTTGCAGAGGGAAGGGCAAATGGCATCCCTTGAAACAAGCCAGGGCAGAGCCTGTCTCGCTGGCATCGCGGCGGGGTGTGCAGGCATGTACTGACACAGGGGCTCGAGCACGGGCTGAGGCCGGGGGCCTCGTTTCAGCCGCTGGCCCATCTCCCCCCATCCCCACAGAGCGCTCTCAACTCCCACTTGCCGGCTAATGCCTGGGACGGGACCACTGACGCCAGTGCGGAGGAGCCAGAGCCCGTGCTGCTGCAGGGACACCCCTGTGCGTGCCAGGAGGAAGGAGCCAAGCACGCTTCTCTCCCTCCTGCTCCCAAGATTTGCACTTTTGGTGCCTGGATCCCAAATTGCCTCCTCTCAGCAACAAAGCAGAACCAGTTTGGAGCTGGTGCATGAAGAGGAGAGAGGTGATGGGGAGGGAGGTGGTTGTGCTTGGGACGAAAAATCTCAGTGTCCACTTAGTGCAAAGTGCCTCGGTCCCACAGGATTTGGCTTTCAAGTGCTACAAAACTCCAGCCCCAGAGCCACAATCCCCTTGCCGTGGCAGGAGACAATTGCAAAGGTGCCGCTTTCCTGGACACGGCCACACTGTGTCCATCCTGTGTCCATCAGAGGCGACATTCCTTCCCCTGGACCTCAGCACAGCCAGAGGCTCATCCCCCAAATCCTGTCCCCCGGCATTCCTTCTGCGGGGCTACACCAAGTGCCCCCGCCGGGGCCAGGGGTCCCCCTGACGCAGCAGAGCTCTCTGTGCTGCCCATGTGCCCCCCTCGCTGAGGCTGCCCCCCTCCCCACGCACCCCCCGCAGAGGAAAGCTCCCGGCCAGCCCTCCCCACGAGTCCCTTCAGCCCCTACAGCCTCGCCCCCCGCTCTGTCCCCCAGCGGAGCGGGGCAGAGCCGCCCCCCCTGCCGGCAGTTCCCCCCCCTCCTCCGCGGGGGCTGCCCACGCCGGGGAGTGCTCGCTGGGGGGCCGTGGACGGGGGGAAGCAAGGGGGGGCAGCGCAGCCCGTGGGCTGTGTCTCGGCTGTTCCCCCACCCCACCAAAATGTCCCCGCTGCCCGGCGGGAGGGCAGAGGCGGGAGCGGCCGTGCGTGTGTGCGCGTCCCGGGGCCGGGGCCGGGGCCGGGGCCGGGGCCGGGAGTGAGTCTCAGGCGGGGGCTCGGGGGGAGGCGGCCGGGGCCGGGGCGCTGCCGCGTTTCTCGGAGGATCGGCCGGGCGCCGTGGCAGGGCCCTCCCTGTCCCCGATCGGACGGTGGCCCCGGGGAAAGGGGAAACTTGAGGGCGCCGCTGCCCGCCCGCACCGCTCCGCTCCGCTCCGCTCCGCTCCCGCCGCGGCGTGAGCACGGCCCGGGCCGGGCCGCTCCGCTCCGCCCGCCGGGCTGGGGAGGGGGAGGGCGGGGGGCGGCTGCTGCGGGGTCCCGCGGGGAGGGGAAGGGCTATCCCGACGGGGAGAGGGGCCGGAGAGACCCTGCGGGGGTCCGAGGGGAGAGGGCTCAGGGCAGCCCCCTCCCTCCTTCTCCGAGGGGCCCGAGGGGAGAGGGGCTGGGCAAAGAAAGACACCCCCATCCTCGGGGGAGAGGGGCAAAGAGAGCCCCTGCTGGGGGTGCTGAGGGGAGATGGCCCGAGGAGACCCCCCGGAGGAGAGGGGCTGAGGTAGCCCCGTCAGGGGGAGATGGTCCGACACAGATATGTTAACGATCTCTGTGCTTTTGAACGGTTTTTCCTTCCCTTCTGCAGAGCGGTGCTCAATTCAGCCACTGGTGTGTTGAGGTGCCGGTTTGGGAGTGTCGGGGGGACTGTACCTTAGAAGCTGACCCAGAGGTGGTGGCGAAGCAGAAGCAGTGCAAGGGCGCTTCAAGCAGAGCCCCGCTTCTCCTTCAGCCAGCGAAACGCCACCACCTCAGCCAGAGGCATCGACTTGCTCTGGAGACACAAGATGCTGCCCAGCTCCTGCCACCGTGCTGGATCCGCTGCCAGTCACCGCAAGGCTGCGCAGCGCCTCGACGTGCTGTGTGCGGCCTCAGCCATCCTCCGGCGTCATTTTCTAAGAGGGGCTAGGAAGAGTTTCAGGTACGTGCTGCCTTCACCTGCACCAAGGTACAGACTTTTTCAGAGTGCAGTCTGGTAGATGTGCTGTTGTGTTTCGGTAGTTCTGTCACATCACAGAATCACAGAATGGTCAGGGTTGGAAGGGATCTCTGTGAATCACCTAGTCCACCCCCCCTGCCCGAGCAGGGTCACCTACAGCAAGGTGCACAGGACGGCATCCAGGGGGGTTTTGAATGTCTCCAGAGTGGGAGACTCCACCACCTCTCTGGGCAGCCCGTTCCAGTGCTCTGCCACCCTCAAAGTAAAGAAGTTCCTGCTCATGTTAAGATGGAACTTCCTATGTTCGAGTTTGTGCCCGTTACCTCTTGTCCTATCGCTGGGCACCACTGAAAAAAGACTGGTCCCATCCCCCTGGCACTCTCCCTTTAAGTATTTGTAAGCATTAATAAGATCCCCCCTCAGTCTTCTTTTCTCTAGACAAAAAAGACCCAAGTCTCTCAGCCTTTCCTCATAGGAGAGATGTTCTAATCCCCCAGTCATCTTTGTAGCCCTTTGCCGGACCCTCTCCAGCAGATCCCTGTCTTTCTTCAACTGGGGAGCCCAGAACTGGACACAGTACTCCAGAGGCGGCCTCACCAGGGCAGAGTAGAGGGGCAGGATGACCTCCTTCGACCTGCTGGTCACACTCTTCTTGATGCCCCCCAGGATGCCATTGGCCTTCTTGGCCAGCGGGGCACATTGCTGGCTCATGGTCATCCTGTTGTCCACCAGGACTCCCAGGTCCCTTTCCACAGGAAATCATCAGGTTGAATTTCATAAGGTTTCTCTCTGCCCAACTCTCCAGCCTGTCCAGGTCATGCTGGTGTGTCAGCCACTCCTCCCAGTTTTGTGTCATCAGCAAACTTGCTGACGGTACACTGTACCCCTTCATCCAGGTCATTGAGGAATATATTGAACAATTGCACAGAAGCAGGCACTTCTCAAATTGTAACATTCTGATGTTATTCTTTTTCTTAATCAGCATTTATTTAATACAGGGTGTATCACAAATCTTCCAGCTGTACAATCAAACTGTGTATTGCAGACCAACTCATGGGCTCAGAAAGTTTTCATGCTTTGAAGGCCATCAGATGCTCACCTCCTTGATGCAGCTCTCCTTGGCAAAAGACGTGCAGTTTGTTGAAAGAAGAACAAATAGGGAGGGCACTGTATGTTAGTTTTAGTGGCAAAAAAGGGATGGGTCGTGTATACCTGCTTAATATTGTTTCAAATATCAAGATTTGCTGTCGTCTTGGAATTCTGCGAGTTTTTCTGCTAATGAAATATCTTTGGATTCTTTCTAATACCTAGACTTTTAGAAGCTGTGCTAAGAGGCAAAACAGTAAAGGAAGCTTTCTATGCCCCAAGGAGCGGCCCCCAGGGCGGTGCCCAAGTTTGCTTCTTGTCCTCTGTAGCACTGAGCATTGCCCCGTGTCAGGGCTCCTCCGGGCCCTTTGGGCTCGGTTCAGGCCGGCTGCTCCTGCACCTCAAAGGCACCACTCGTGCCCTGGCGCTCTCGGGCTCTCTCTCATCACGGGCCAAGAAGCAGAGCGGAGCAATTC
>NW_028128211.1:0-62262 GCF_965231255.1 Vanellus vanellus
GGAGCCAAATTGTCTGGGGCATTTTGAAGGGGTTCCAGGAGGCAGTGAGGACCAGCATCACTTTTCCCGCTGGGCACCTTTGCGGTGGCAGCAAAAGCTGGGACGTTTTGTCTTTTTTGCTCCAGAGAGCGCCGAAAGTGAAAAAAGTGCTTTTGCGGATAGAGTCCTCAGAAAGCAGAGAGGGCCAAATTGTCTGGTGCATTTGAAGGGGTTCCAGGAGGCAGTGAGAACCAGCATCACTTTGTCCCGGTGGCACCTTTGCTGTGGCAGCAAAAGCTGGACGGTTTGTCTTTTTTGCTCCAGACAGCGCCAAAAGTGAAAAAAGGTGCTTTTGAGGATAGAGTCCTCAGGAAAGCAGAGAGGGCAAAATTGTCTGGTGCATTTGAAGGGGTTCCAGGAGGCAGTGATGACCAGCATCACTTTTCCCCGCTGGCACCTTTGCTGTGGCAGCAAAAGCTGGACGTTTGTCTTTTTTGCTCCAGACAGCGCCGAAAGTGAAAAAAGGTGCATTTGAGGATAGAGTCCTCAGGAAAGCAGAGAGGGCCAAAATTGTCTGGTGCATTTGAAGGGGTTCCAGGAGGCAGTGAGGACAAGCATCACTTTTCCCCGCTGGCACCTTTGCTGTGGCAGCAAAAGCTGGACGTTTGTCTTTTTTGCTCCAGACAGCGCCGAAGTGAAAAAAGGTGCTTTTGAGGATAGAGTCCTCAGGAAAGCAGAGAGAGCCAAATTGTCTGGGGCATTTGAAGGGGTTCCAGGAGGCAGTGAAGACCAGCATCACTTTTCCCCGCTGGCACCTTTGCTGTGGCAGCAAAAGCTGGACGTTTGTCTTTTTTGCTCCAGAGAGGGCCAAAAGTGAAAAAAGGTGCTTTTGAGGATAGACTCCCTCAGGAAAGCAGAGGAGGCCAAATTGTCTGGGGCATTGAAGAGTTCCAGGGAGGCAGTGAGAACCAGCATCACTTTTCCCCGTTGGCACCTTTGCTGTGGCAGCAAAAGCTGGACGTTTGTCTTTTTTGCTCCAGAGAGCGCCGAAAGTGAAAAAGGTGCTTTTGAGGATAGAGTCCTCAGGGAAAGCAGAGAGGGCCAAATTGTCTGGGGCATTTGAAGGGGTTCCAGGAGGCAGTGAGAACCAGCATCACTTTTCCCCGCTGGCACCTTTGCTGTGGCAGCAAAAGCTGGACGTTTGTCTTTTTTGCTCCCAGACAGCGCCGAAAGTTAAGAAAAGGTGCTTTTGAGGATAGAGTCCTCAGGAAAGCAGAGAGGGCCAAATTGTCTGGTGCATTTGAAGGGGTTCCAGAGGCAGTGAGAACCAGCATCACTTTTCCCCGCTGGCACCTTTGCTGTGGCAGCAAAAGCTGGACGTTTGTCTTTTTTGCTCCAGACAGCGCCGAAAGTGAAAAAAGTTGCATTTGAGGATAGAGTCCTCAGGAAAGCAGAGAGGCCAAATTGTCTGGTGCATTTGAAGGGGTTCCAGGAGGCAGTGAGAGCAGCATCACTTTTCCCCGGCTGGCACCTTTGCTGTGGCAGCAAAAGCTGGACGTTTTGTCTTTTTTGCTCCAGACAGCGCCGAAAGTGAAAAAAGGTGCTTTTGAGGATAGAGTCCTCAGGAAAGCAGAGAGGGCCAAATTGTCTGGGCAATTTGAAGGGTTCCAGGAGGCAGTGAGGACCAGCATCACTTTTCCCCGCTGGCACCTTTGCTGTGGCAGCAAAAGCTGGACGTTTGTGTTTTTTGCACCAGACAGCGCCGAAAGTGAAAAAAGGTGCTTTTGAGGATAGAGTCCTCAGGAAAGCAGAGAGGGCAAAATTGGTCTGGTGCATTTGAAGGGGTTTCCAGGAGGCAGTTTGAGGACCAGCATCACTTTTCCCCGCTGGCACCTTTGCTGTGGCAGCAAAAGCTGGACGTTTGTCTTTTTTGCTCCAGACAGCGACCGAAAGTGAAAAAAGGTGCATTTGAGGATAGAGTCCTCAGGAAAGCAGAGAGGGCCAAATTGTCTGGTGCATTTGAAGGGGTTCCAGGAGGCAGTGAGGACCAGCATCACTTTTCCCCGCTGGCACCTTTGCTGTGGCAGCAAAAGCTGGACGTTTGTCTTTTTTGCTCCAGACAGCGCCGAAAGTGAAAAAAGGGTGCTTTTGAGGATAGAGTCCTCAGGAAAGCAGAGAGGGCCAAA
The DNA here is from genome assembly GCF_965231255.1 of Vanellus vanellus. NCBI lineage: Eukaryota > Metazoa > Chordata > Aves > Charadriiformes > Charadriidae > Vanellus > Vanellus vanellus. The sequence goes on from NW_028128211.1 coordinate 2,166, forward strand.
ATTGTCTGGGGCATTTGAAGGGGTTCCAGGAGGCAGTGAAGACCAGCATCACTTTTCCCCGCTGGCACCTTTGCTGTGGCAGCAAAAGCTGGACGTTTGTCTTTTTTGCTCCAGAGAGGGCCAAAAGTGAAAAAAGGTGCTTTTGAGGATAGAGTCCTCAGGAAAGCAGAGAGGGCCAAATTGTCTGGGGCATTTGAAGGGGTTCCAGGAGGCAGTGAGAACCAGCATCACTTTTCCCCGGTGGCACCTTTGCTGTGGCAGCAAAAGCTGGACGTTTGTCTTTTTTGCTCCAGAGAGCGCCGAAAGTGAAAAAAGGTGCTTTTGAGGATAGAGTCCTCAGAAAAGCAGAGAGGGCCAAATTGTCTGGGGCATTTGAAGGGGTTCCAGGAGGCAGTGAGAACCAGCATCACTTTTCCCCGCTGGCACCTTTGCTGTGGCAGCAAAAGCTGGACGTTTGTCTTTTTTGCTCCAGACAGCGCCGAAAGTTAAGAAAGGTGCTTTTGAGGATAGAGTCCTCAGGAAAGCAGAGAGGGCCAAATTGTCTGGTGCATTTGAAGGGGTTCCAGGAGGCAGTGAGAACCAGCATCACTTTTCCCCGCTGGCACCTTTGCTGTGGCAGCAAAAGCTGGACGTTTGTCTTTTTTGCTCCAGACAGCGCCGAAAGTGAAAAAAGTTGCATTTGAGGATAGAGTCCTCAGGAAAGCAGAGAGGGCCAAATTGTCTGGTGCATTTGAAGGGGTTCCAGGAGGCAGTGAGAACCAGCATCACTTTTCCCCGCTGGCACCTTTGCTGTGGCAGCAAAAGCTGGACGTTTGTCTTTTTTGCTCCAGAGGGTGCCGAAAGTGAAAAAGGTGTTTTTGAGGATAGACTCCTCAGGAGAGCAGAGAGGGCCAAATTGTCTGGGGCATTTGAAGGGGTTCCAGGAGGCAGTGAAGACCAGCATCACTTTTCCCCGCTGGCACCTTTGCTGTGGCAGCAAAAGCTGGACGTTTGTCTTTTTTGCTCCAGAGAGGGCCAAAAGTGAAAAAAGGTGCTTTTGAGGATAGACTCCTCAGGAAAGCAGAGAGGGCCAAATTGTCTGGGGCATTTGAAGGGGTTCCAGGAGGCAGTGAGAACCAGCATCACTTTTCCCCGGTGGCACCTTTGCTGTGGCAGCAAAAGCTGGACGTTTGTCTTTTTTGCTCCAGAGAGCGCCGAAAGTGAAAAAAGGTGCTTTTGAGGATAGAGTCCTCAGGAAAGCAGAGAGGGCCAAATTGTCTGGGGCATTTGAAGGGGTTCCAGGAGGCAGTGAGAACCAGCATCACTTTTCCCCGCTGGCACCTTTGCTGTGGCAGCAAAAGCTGGACGTTTGTCTTTTTTGCTCCAGACAGCGCCGAAAGTTAAGAAAGGTGCTTTTGAGGATAGAGTCCTCAGGAAAGCAGAGAGGGCCAAATTGTCTGGTGCATTTGAAGGGGTTCCAGGAGGCAGTGAGAACCAGCATCACTTTTCCCCGCTGGCACCTTTGCTGTGGCAGCAAAAGCTGGACGTTTGTCTTTTTTGCTCCAGACAGCGCCGAAAGTGAAAAAAGTTGCATTTGAGGATAGAGTCCTCAGGAAAGCAGAGAGGGCCAAATTGTCTGGTGCATTTGAAGGGGTTCCAGGAGGCAGTGAGGACCAGCATCACTTTTCCCCGGTCGGCACCTTTGCTGTGGCAGCAAAAGCTGGACGTTTGTCTTTTTTGCTCCAGACAGCGCCGAAAGTGAAAAAAGGTGCATTTGAGGATAGAGTCCTCAGGAAAGCAGAGAGGGCCAAATTGTCTGGTGCATTTGAAGGGGTTCCAGGAGGCAGTGAGAACCAGCATCACTTTTCCCCGCTGGCACCTTTGCTGTGGCAGCAAAAGCTGGACGTTTGTCTTTTTTGCTCCAGAGGGTGCCGAAAGTGAAAAAAGGTGTTTTTGAGGATAGACTCCTCAGGAGAGCAGAGAGGGCCAAATTGTCTGGGGCATTTGAAGGGGTTCCAGGAGGCAGTGAGGACCAGCATCACTTTTCCCCGCTGGCACCTTTGCTGTGGCAGCAAAAGCTGGACGTTTGTCTTTTTTGCTCCAGAGAGCGCCAAAAGTGAAAAAAGGTGCTTTTGCAGATAGAGTCCTCAGGAAAGCAGAGAGGGCCAAATTGTCTGGTGCATTTGAAGGGGTTCCAGGAGGCAGTGAGAACCAGCATCACTTTTCCCCGGTGGCACATTTGCTGTGGCAGCAAAAGCTGGACGTTTGTCTTTTTTGCTCCAGACAGCGCCGAAAGTGAAAAAAGGTGCATTTGAGGATAGAGTCCTCAAGAAAGCAGAGAGGGCCAAATTGTCTGGTGCATTTGAAGGGGTTCCAGGAGGCAGTGAGGACCAGCATCACTTTTCCCCGCTGGCACCTTTGCTGTGGCAGCAAAAGCTGGACGTTTGTCTTTTTTGCTCCAGAGAGCGCCGAAAGTGAAAAAAGGTGCTTTTGAGGATAGACTCCTCAGGAAAGCAGAGAGGGCCAAATTGTCTGGTGCATTTGAAGGGGTTCCAGGAGGCAGTGAGGACCAGCATCACTTTTCCCCGCTGGCACCTTTGCTGTGGCAGCAAAAGCTGGACGTTTGTCTTTTTTGCTCCAGAGAGCGCCGAAAGTGAAAAAAGGTGCTTTTGAGGATAGAGTCCTCAGGAAAGCAGAGAGGGCCAAATTGTCCGGGGCATTTGAAGGGGTTCCAGGAGGCAGTGAGGACCAGCATCACTTTTCCCCGGTCGGCACCTTTGCTGTGGCAGCAAAAGCTGGACGTTTGTCTTTTTTGCTCCAGACAGCGCCGAAAGTGAAAAAAGGTGCATTTGAGGATAGAGTCCTCAGGAAAGCAGAGAGGGCCAAATTGTCTGGTGCATTTGAAGGGGTTCCAGGAGGCAGTGAGGACCAGCATCACTTTTCCCCGCTGGCACCTTTGCTGTGGCAGCAAAAGCTGGACGTTTGTCTTTTTTGCTCCAGAGAGCGCCGAAAGTGAAAAAAGGTGCTTTTGCGGATAGAGTCCTCAGGAAAGCAGAGAGGGCCAAAAAATCTGGTGCATTTGAAGGGGTTCCAGGAGGCAGTGAGAACCAGCATCACTTTTCCCCGCTGGCACCTTTGCTGTGGCAGCAAAAGCTGGACGTTTGTCTTTTTTGCTCCAGAGAGCGCCGAAAGTGAAAAAAGGTGCTTTTGCGGATAGAGTCCTCAGGAAAGCAGAGAGGGCCAAATTGTCTGGTGCATTTGAAGGGGTTCCAGGAGGCAGTGAGGACCAGCATCACTTTTCCCCGCTGGCACCTTTGCTGTGGCAGCAAAAGCTGGACGTTTGTCTTTTTTGCTCCAGAGAGCGCCAAAAGTGAAAAAAGGTGCTTTTGCGGATAGAGTCCTCAGGAAAGCAGAGAGGGCCAAATTGTCTGGTGCATTTGAAGGGGTTCCAGGAGGCAGTGAGAACCAGCATCACTTTTCCCCGGTGGCACATTTGCTGTGGCAGCAAAAGCTGGACGTTTGTCTTTTTTGCTCCAGAGAGCGCCGAAAGTGAAAAAAGGTGCTTTTGAGGAGAGACTCCTCAGGAAAGCAGAGAGGGCCAAATTGTCTGGGGCATTTGAAGGGGTTCCAGGAGGCAGTGAGGACCAGCATCACTTTTCCCCGCTGGCACCTTTGCTGTGGCAGCAAAAGCTGGACGTTTGTCTTTTTTGCTCCAGAGAGCGCCGAAAGTGAAAAAAGGTGCTTTTGCGGATAGAGTCCTCAGGAAAGCAGAGAGGGCCAAATTGTCTGGTGCATTTGAAGGGGTTCCAGGAGGCAGTGAGAACCAGCATCACTTTTCCCCGGTGGCACCTTTGCTGTGGCAGCAAAAGCTGGACGTTTGTCTTTTTTGCTCCAGACAGCGCCAAAAGTGAAAAAAGGTGCTTTTGAGGATAGAGTCCTCAGGAAAGCAGAGAGGGCAAAATTGTCTGGTGCATTTGAAGGGGTTCCAGGAGGCAGTGAGGACCAGCATCACTTTTCCCCGCTGGCACCTTTGCTGTGGCAGCAAAAGCTGGACGTTTGTCTTTTTTGCTCCAGACAGCGCCGAAAGTGAAAAAAGGTGCATTTGAGGATAGAGTCCTCAGGAAAGCAGAGAGGGCCAAATTGTCTGGTGCATTTGAAGGGGTTCCAGGAGGCAGTGAGGACCAGCATCACTTTTCCCCGCTGGCACCTTTGCTGTGGCAGCAAAAGCTGGACGTTTGTCTTTTTTGCTCCAGACAGCGCCGAAAGTGAAAAAAGGTGCTTTTGAGGATAGAGTCCTCAGGAAAGCAGAGAGGGCCAAATTGTCTGGGGCATTTGAAGGGGTTCCAGGAGGCAGTGAAGACCAGCATCACTTTTCCCCGCTGGCACCTTTGCTGTGGCAGCAAAAGCTGGACGTTTGTCTTTTTTGCTCCAGAGAGGGCCAAAAGTGAAAAAAGGTGCTTTTGAGGATAGACTCCTCAGGAAAGCAGAGAGGGCCAAATTGTCTGGGGCATTTGAAGGGGTTCCAGGAGGCAGTGAGAACCAGCATCACTTTTCCCCGGTGGCACCTTTGCTGTGGCAGCAAAAGCTGGACGTTTGTCTTTTTTGCTCCAGAGAGCGCCGAAAGTGAAAAAAGGTGCTTTTGAGGATAGAGTCCTCAGGAAAGCAGAGAGGGCCAAATTGTCTGGGGCATTTGAAGGGGTTCCAGGAGGCAGTGAGAACCAGCATCACTTTTCCCCGCTGGCACCTTTGCTGTGGCAGCAAAAGCTGGACGTTTGTCTTTTTTGCTCCAGACAGCGCCGAAAGTTAAGAAAGGTGCTTTTGAGGATAGAGTCCTCAGGAAAGCAGAGAGGGCCAAATTGTCTGGTGCATTTGAAGGGGTTCCAGGAGGCAGTGAGAACCAGCATCACTTTTCCCCGCTGGCACCTTTGCTGTGGCAGCAAAAGCTGGACGTTTGTCTTTTTTGCTCCAGAGAGCGCCGAAAGTGAAAAAAGTTGCATTTGAGGATAGAGTCCTCAGGAAAGCAGAGAGGGCCAAATTGTCTGGTGCATTTGAAGGGGTTCCAGGAGGCAGTGAGAAGCAGCATCACTTTTCCCCGCTGGCACCTTTGCTGTGGCAGCAAAAGCTGGACGTTTGTCTTTTTTGCTCCAGACAGCGCCGAAAGTGAAAAAAGGTGCTTTTGAGGATAGAGTCCTCAGGAAAGCAGAGAGGGCCAAATTGTCTGGGGCATTTGAAGGGGTTCCAGGAGGCAGTGAGGACCAGCATCACTTTTCCCCGCTGGCACCTTTGCTGTGGCAGCAAAAGCTGGACGTTTGTGTTTTTTGCACCAGACAGCGCCGAAAGTGAAAAAAGGTGCTTTTGAGGATAGAGTCCTCAGGAAAGCAGAGAGGGCAAAATTGTCTGGTGCATTTGAAGGGGTTCCAGGAGGCAGTGAGGACCAGCATCACTTTTCCCCGCTGGCACCTTTGCTGTGGCAGCAAAAGCTGGACGTTTGTCTTTTTTGCTCCAGACAGCGCCGAAAGTGAAAAAAGGTGCATTTGAGGATAGAGTCCTCAGGAAAGCAGAGAGGGCCAAATTGTCTGGTGCATTTGAAGGGGTTCCAGGAGGCAGTGAGGACCAGCATCACTTTTCCCCGCTGGCACCTTTGCTGTGGCAGCAAAAGCTGGACGTTTGTCTTTTTTGCTCCAGACAGCGCCGAAAGTGAAAAAAGGTGCTTTTGAGGATAGAGTCCTCAGGAAAGCAGAGAGGGCCAAATTGTCTGGGGCATTTGAAGGGGTTCCAGGAGGCAGTGAAGACCAGCATCACTTTTCCCCGCTGGCACCTTTGCTGTGGCAGCAAAAGCTGGACGTTTGTCTTTTTTGCTCCAGAGAGGGCCAAAAGTGAAAAAAGGTGCTTTTGAGGATAGACTCCTCAGGAAAGCAGAGAGGGCCAAATTGTCTGGGGCATTTGAAGGGGTTCCAGGAGGCAGTGAGAACCAGCATCACTTTTCCCCGGTGGCACCTTTGCTGTGGCAGCAAAAGCTGGACGTTTGTCTTTTTTGCTCCAGAGAGCGCCGAAAGTGAAAAAAGGTGCTTTTGAGGATAGAGTCCTCAGGAAAGCAGAGAGGGCCAAATTGTCTGGGGCATTTGAAGGGGTTCCAGGAGGCAGTGAGAACCAGCATCACTTTTCCCCGCTGGCACCTTTGCTGTGGCAGCAAAAGCTGGACGTTTGTCTTTTTTGCTCCAGACAGCGCCGAAAGTTAAGAAAGGTGCTTTTGAGGATAGAGTCCTCAGGAAAGCAGAGAGGGCCAAATTGTCTGGTGCATTTGAAGGGGTTCCAGGAGGCAGTGAGAACCAGCATCACTTTTCCCCGCTGGCACCTTTGCTGTGGCAGCAAAAGCTGGACGTTTGTCTTTTTTGCTCCAGAGAGCGCCGAAAGTGAAAAAAGTTGCATTTGAGGATAGAGTCCTCAGGAAAGCAGAGAGGGCCAAATTGTCTGGTGCATTTGAAGGGGTTCCAGGAGGCAGTGAGAAGCAGCATCACTTTTCCCCGCTGGCACCTTTGCTGTGGCAGCAAAAGCTGGACGTTTGTCTTTTTTGCTCCAGACAGCGCCGAAAGTGAAAAAAGGTGCTTTTGAGGATAGAGTCCTCAGGAAAGCAGAGAGGGCCAAATTGTCTGGGGCATTTGAAGGGGTTCCAGGAGGCAGTGAGGACCAGCATCACTTTTCCCCGCTGGCACCTTTGCTGTGGCAGCAAAAGCTGGACGTTTGTGTTTTTTGCACCAGACAGCGCCGAAAGTGAAAAAAGGTGCTTTTGAGGATAGAGTCCTCAGGAAAGCAGAGAGGGCCAAATTGTCTGGTGCATTTGAAGGGGTTCCAGGAGGCAGTGAGAACCAGCATCACTTTTCCTTGCTGGCACCTTTGCTGTGGCAGCAAAAGCTGGACGTTTGTCTTTTTTGCTCCAGACAGCGCCGAAAGTGAAAAAAGGTGCATTTGAGGATAGAGTCCTCAGGAAAGCAGAGAGGGCCAAATTGTCTGGTGCATTTGAAGGGGTTCCAGGAGGCAGTGAGAACCAGCATCACTTTTCCCCGCTGGCACCTTTGCTGTGGCAGCAAAAGCTGGACGTTTGTCTTTTTTGCTCCAGAGGGTGCCGAAAGTGAAAAAAGGTGTTTTTGAGGATAGACTCCTCAGGAGAGCAGAGAGGGCCAAATTGTCTGGGGCATTTGAAGGGGTTCCAGGAGGCAGTGAGGACCAGCATCACTTTTCCCCGCTGGCACCTTTGCTGTGGCAGCAAAAGCTGGACGTTTGTCTTTTTTGCTCCAGAGAGCGCCGAAAGTGAAAAAAGGTGCTTTTGCGGATAGAGTCCTCAGGAAAGCAGAGAGGGCCAAAAAATCTGGTGCATTTGAAGGGGTTCCAGGAGGCAGTGAGAACCAGCATCACTTTTCCCCGCTGGCACCTTTGCTGTGGCAGCAAAAGCTGGACGTTTGTCTTGTTTGCTCCAGAGAGCGCCGAAAGTGAAAAAAGGTGCTTTTGAGGATAGAGTCCTCAGGAAAGCAGAGAGGGCCAAATTGTCTGGGGCATTTGAAGGGGTTCCAGGAGGCAGTGAGGACCAGCATCACTTTTCCCCGCTGGCACCTTTGCTGTGGCAGCAAAAGCTGGACGTTTGTCTTTTTTGCTCCAGAGAGCGCCAAAAGTGAAAAAAGGTGCTTTTGCGGATAGAGTCCTCAGGAAAGCAGAGAGGGCCAAATTGTCTGGTGCATTTGAAGGGGTTCCAGGAGGCAGTGAGGACCAGCATCACTTTTCCCCGCTGGCACCTTTGCTGTGGCAGCAAAAGCTGGACGTTTGTCTTTTTTGCTCCAGACAGCGCCGAAAGTGAAAAAAGGTGCTTTTGAGGACAGAGTCCTCAGGAAAGCAGAGAGGGCCAAATTGTCTGGGGCATTTGAAGGGGTTCCAGGAGGCAGTGAGGACCAGCATCACTTTTCCCCGCTGGCACCTTTGCTGTGGCAGCAAAAGCTGGACGTTTGTCTTTTTTGCTCCAGAGAGCGCCAAAAGTGAAAAAAGGTGCTTTTGAGGATAGACTCCTCAGGAAAGCAGAGAGGGCCAAATTGTCTGGGGCATTTGAAGGGGTTCCAGGAGGCAGTGAGAACCAGCATCACTTTTCCCCGCTGGCACCTTTGCTGTGGCAGCAAAAGCTGGACGTTTGTCTTTTTTGCTCCAGAGAGCGCCGAAAGTGAAAAAAGGTGCTTTTGCGGATAGAGTCCTCAGGAAAGCAGAGAGGGCCAAATTGTCTGGTGCATTTGAAGGGGTTCCAGGAGGCAGTGAGGACCAGCATCACTTTTCCCCGCTGGCACCTTTGCTGTGGCAGCAAAAGCTGGACGTTTGTCTTTTTTGCTCCAGAGAGCGCCAAAAGTGAAAAAAGGTGCTTTTGAGGATAGAGTCCTCAGGAAAGCAGAGAGGGCCAAATTGTCTGGTGCATTTGAAGGGGTTCCAGGAGGCAGTGAGAACCAGCATCACTTTTCCCCGCTGGCACCTTTGCTGTGGCAGCAAAAGCTGGACGTTTGTCTTTTTTGCTCCAGAGAGCGCCGAAAGTGAAAAAAGGTGCTTTTGAGGATAGAGTCCTCAGGAAAGCAGAGAGGGCCAAATTGTCTGGGGCATTTGAAGGGGTTCCAGGAGGCAGTGAGGACCAGCATCACTTTTCCCCGCTGGCACCTTTGCTGTGGCAGCAAAAGCTGGACGTTTGTCTTTTTTGCTCCAGACAGCGCCGAAAGTTAAGAAAGGTGCTTTTGAGGATAGAGTCCTCAGGAAAGCAGAGAGGGCCAAATTGTCTGGTGCATTTGAAGGGGTTCCAGGAGGCAGTGAGAACCAGCATCACTTTTCCCCGCTGGCACCTTTGCTGTGGCAGCAAAAGCTGGACGTTTGTCTTTTTTGCTCCAGACAGCGCAAAAGTGAAAAAAGGTGCTTTTGAGGATAGAGTCCTCAGGAAAGCAGAGAGGGCCAAATTGTCTGGTGCATTTGAAGGGGTTCCAGGAGGCAGTGAGGACCAGCATCACTTTTCCCCGCTGGCACCTTTGCTGTGGCAGCAAAAGCTGGACGTTTGTCTTTTTTGCTCCAGACAGCGCCGAAAGTGAAAAAAGGTGCTTTTGCGGATAGAGTCCTCAGGAAAGCAGAGAGGGCCAAATTGTCTGGGGCATTTGAAGGGGTTCCAGGAGGCAGTGAGGACCAGCATCACTTTTCCCCGCTGGCACCTTTGCTGTGGCAGCAAAAGCTGGACGTTTGTCTTTTTTGCTCCAGAGAGCGCCGAAAGTGAAAAAAGGTGCTTTTGCGGATAGAGTCCTCAGGAAAGCAGAGAGGGCCAAATTGTCTGGTGCATTTGAAGGGGTTCCAGGAGGCAGTGAGGACCAGCATCACTTTTCCCCGCTGGCACCTTTGCTGTGGCAGCAAAAGCTGGACGTTTGTCTTTTTTGCTCCAGAGAGCGCCGAAAGTGAAAAAAGGTGTTTTTGCGGATAGAGTCCTCAGGAAAGCAGAGAGGGCCAAATTGTCTGGTGCATTTGAAGGGGTTCCAGGAGGCAGTGAGAACCAGCATCACTTTTCGCCGGTGGCACCTTTGCTGTGGCAGCAAAAGCTGGACGTTTGTCTTTTTTGCTCCAGAGAGCGCCGAAAGTGAAAAAAGGTGTTTTTGCGGATAGAGTCCTCAGGAAAGCAGAGAGGGCCAAATTGTCTGGTGCATTTGAAGGGGTTCCAGGAGGCAGTGAGAACCAGCATCACTTTTCCCCGCTGGCACCTTTGCTGTGGCAGCAAAAGCTGGACGTTTGTCTTTTTTGCTCCAGAGAGCGCCGAAAGTGAAAAAAGGTGCTTTTGAGGATAGAGTCCTCAGGAAAGCAGAGAGGGCCAAATTGTCTGGGGCATTTGAAGGGGTTCCAGGAGGCAGTGAGGACCAGCATCACTTTTCCCCGCTGGCACCTTTGCTGTGGCAGCAAAAGCTGGACGTTTGTCTTTTTTGCTCCAGACAGCGCCGAAAGTTAAGAAAGGTGCTTTTGAGGATAGAGTCCTCAGGAAAGCAGAGAGGGCCAAATTGTCTGGTGCATTTGAAGGGGTTCCAGGAGGCAGTGAGAACCAGCATCACTTTTCCCCGCTGGCACCTTTGCTGTGGCAGCAAAAGCTGGACGTTTGTCTTTTTTGCTCCAGACAGCGCAAAAGTGAAAAAAGGTGCTTTTGAGGATAGAGTCCTCAGGAAAGCAGAGAGGGCCAAATTGTCTGGTGCATTTGAAGGGGTTCCAGGAGGCAGTGAGGACCAGCATCACTTTTCCCCGCTGGCACCTTTGCTGTGGCAGCAAAAGCTGGACGTTTGTCTTTTTTGCTCCAGACAGCGCCGAAAGTGAAAAAAGGTGCTTTTGCGGATAGAGTCCTCAGGAAAGCAGAGAGGGCCAAATTGTCTGGGGCATTTGAAGGGGTTCCAGGAGGCAGTGAGGACCAGCATCACTTTTCCCCGCTGGCACCTTTGCTGTGGCAGCAAAAGCTGGACGTTTGTCTTTTTTGCTCCAGAGAGCGCCGAAAGTGAAAAAAGGTGCTTTTGCGGATAGAGTCCTCAGGAAAGCAGAGAGGGCCAAATTGTCTGGGGCATTTGAAGGGGTTCCAGGAGGCAGTGAGGACCAGCATCACTTTTCCCCGCTGGCACCTTTGCTGTGGCAGCAAAAGCTGGACGTTTGTCTTTTTTGCTCCAGAGAGCGCCGAAAGTGAAAAAAGGTGTTTTTGCGGATAGAGTCCTCAGGAAAGCAGAGAGGGCCAAATTGTCTGGTGCATTTGAAGGGGTTCCAGGAGGCAGTGAGAACCAGCATCACTTTTCGCCGGTGGCACCTTTGCTGTGGCAGCAAAAGCTGGACGTTTGTCTTTTTTGCTCCAGAGAGCGCCGAAAGTGAAAAAAGGTGTTTTTGCGGATAGAGTCCTCAGGAAAGCAGAGAGGGCCAAATTGTCTGGTGCATTTGAAGGGGTTCCAGGAGGCAGTGAGAACCAGCATCACTTTTCGCCGGTGGCACCTTTGCTGTGGCAGCAAAAGCTGGACGTTTGTCTTTTTTGCTCCAGAGAGCGCCGAAAGTGAAAAAAGGTGCTTTTGAGGATAGAGTCCTCAGGAAAGCAGAGAGGGCCAAATTGTCCGGGGCATTTGAAGGGGTTCCAGGAGGCAGTGAGGACCAGCATCACTTTTCCCCGCTGGCACCTTTGCTGTGGCAGCAAAAGCTGGACGTTTGTCTTTTTTGCTCCAGAGAGCGCCGAAAGTGAAAAAAGGTGCTTTTGAGGATAGAGTCCTCAGGAAAGCAGAGAGGGCCAAATTGTCTGGTGCATTTGAAGGGGTTCCAGGAGGCAGTGAGAACCAGCATCACTTTTCCCCGCTGGCACCTTTGCTGTGGCAGCAAAAGCTGGACGTTTGTCTTTTTTGCTCCAGAGAGCGCCGAAAGTGAAAAAAGGTGCTTTTGAGGATAGACTCCTCAGGAAAGCAGAGAGGGCCAAATTGTCTGGGGCATTTGAAGGGGTTCCAGGAGGCAGTGAGGACCAGCATCACTTTTCCCCGCTGGCACCTTTGCTGTGGCAGCAAAAGCTGGACGTTTGTCTTTTTTGCTCCAGAGAGCGCCGAAAGTGAAAAAAGTTGCTTTTGCGGATAGAGTCCTCAGGAAAGCAGAGAGGGCCAAATTGTCTGGTGCATTTGAAGGGGTTCCAGGAGGCAGTGAGAACCAGCATCACTTTTCCCCGCTGGCACCTTTGCTGTGGCAGCAAAAGCTGGACGTTTGTCTTTTTTGCTCCAGAGAGCGCCGAAAGTGAAAAAAGGTGTTTTTGCGGATAGAGTCCTCAGGAAAGCAGAGAGGGCCAAATTGTCTGGTGCATTTGAAGGGGTTCCAGGAGGCAGTGAGAACCAGCATCACTTTTCGCCGGTGGCACCTTTGCTGTGGCAGCAAAAGCTGGACGTTTGTCTTTTTTGCTCCAGACAGCGCCGAAAGTGAAAAAAAGGTGTTTTTGCGGATAGAGTCCTCAGGAAAGCAGAGAGGGCCAAATTGTCTGGTGCATTTGAAGGGGTTCCAGGAGGCAGTGAGAACCAGCATCACTTTTCCCCGGTGGCACCTTTGCTGTGGCAGCAAAAGCTGGACGTTTGTCTTTTTTGCTCCAGAGAGCGCCGAAAGTGAAAAAAGGTGTTTTTGCGGATAGAGTCCTCAGGAAAGCAGAGAGGGCCAAATTGTCTGGTGCATTTGAAGGGGTTCCAGGAGGCAGTGAGAACCAGCATCACTTTTCGCCGGTGGCACCTTTGCTGTGGCAGCAAAAGCTGGACGTTTGTCTTTTTTGCTCCAGACAGCGCCGAAAGTGAAAAAAGGTGCTTTTGAGGATAGAGTCCTCAGGAAAGCAGAGAGGGCCAAATTGTCCGGGGCATTTGAAGGGGTTCCAGGAGGCAGTGAGGACCAGCATCACTTTTCCCCGCTGGCACCTTTGCTGTGGCAGCAAAAGCTGGACGTTTGTCTTTTTTGCTCCAGAGAGCGCCGAAAGTGAAAAAAGGTGCTTTTGAGGATAGAGTCCTCAGGAAAGCAGAGAGGGCCAAATTGTCTGGTGCATTTGAAGGGGTTCCAGGAGGCAGTGAGAACCAGCATCACTTTTCCCCGCTGGCACCTTTGCTGTGGCAGCAAAAGCTGGACGTTTGTCTTTTTTGCTCCAGAGAGCGCCGAAAGTGAAAAAAGGTGCTTTTGAGGATAGACTCCTCAGGAAAGCAGAGAGGGCCAAATTGTCTGGTGCATTTGAAGGGGTTCCAGGAGGCAGTGAGGACCAGCATCACTTTTCCCCGCTGGCACCTTTGCTGTGGCAGCAAAAGCTGGACGTTTGTCTTTTTTGCTCCAGAGAGCGCCAAAAGTGAAAAAAGTTGCTTTTGCGGATAGAGTCCTCAGGAAAGCAGAGAGGGCCAAATTGTCTGGTGCATTTGAAGGGGTTCCAGGAGGCAGTGAGAACCAGCATCACTTTTCCCCGCTGGCACCTTTGCTGTGGCAGCAAAAGCTGGACGTTTGTCTTTTTTGCTCCAGAGAGCGCCGAAAGTGAAAAAAGGTGCTTTTGAGGATAGAGTCCTCAGGAAAGCAGAGAGGGCCAAATTGTCCGGGGCATTTGAAGGGGTTCCAGGAGGCAGTGAGGACCAGCATCACTTTTCCCCGCTGGCACCTTTGCTGTGGCAGCAAAAGCTGGACGTTTGTCTTTTTTGCTCCAGACAGCGCCGAAAGTGAAAAAAGGTGCATTTGAGGATAGAGTCCTCAGGAAAGCAGAGAGGGCCAAATTGTCTGGTGCATTTGAAGGGGTTCCAGGAGGCAGTGAGGACCAGCATCACTTTTCCCCGCTGGCACCTTTGCTGTGGCAGCAAAAGCTGGACGTTTGTCTTTTTTGCTCCAGACAGCGCCGAAAGTGAAAAAAGGTGCTTTTGAGGACAGAGTCCTCAGGAAAGCAGAGAGGGCCAAATTGTCTGGGGCATTTGAAGGGGTTCCAGGAGGCAGTGAGGACCAGCATCACTTTTCCCCGCTGGCACCTTTGCTGTGGCAGCAAAAGCTGGACGTTTGTCTTTTTTGCTCCAGAGAGCGCCAAAAGTGAAAAAAGGTGCTTTTGAGGATAGACTCCTCAGGAAAGCAGAGAGGGCCAAATTGTCTGGGGCATTTGAAGGGGTTCCAGGAGGCAGTGAGAACCAGCATCACTTTTCCCCGCTGGCACCTTTGCTGTGGCAGCAAAAGCTGGACGTTTGTCTTTTTTGCTCCAGAGAGCGCCGAAAGTGAAAAAAGGTGCTTTTGCGGATAGACTCCTCAGGAAAGCAGAGAGGGCCAAATTGTCTGGGGCATTTGAAGGGGTTCCAGGAGGCAGTGAGGACCAGCATCACTTTTCCCCGCTGGCACCTTTGCTGTGGCAGCAAAAGCTGGACGTTTGTCTTTTTTGCTCCAGAGAGCGCCGAAAGTGAAAAAAGGTGCTTTTGCGGATAGAGTCCTCAGGAAAGCAGAGAGGGCCAAATTGTCTGGTGCATTTGAAGGGGTTCCAGGAGGCAGTGAGAACCAGCATCACTTTTCCCCGCTGGCACCTTTGCTGTGGCAGCAAAAGCTGGACGTTTGTCTTTTTTGCTCCAGAGAGCGCCGAAAGTGAAAAAAGGTGCTTTTGAGGATAGAGTCCTCAGGAAAGCAGAGAGGGCCAAATTGTCTGGGGCATTTGAAGGGGTTCCAGGAGGCAGTGAGGACCAGCATCACTTTTCCCCGCTGGCACCTTTGCTGTGGCAGCAAAAGCTGGACGTTTGTCTTTTTTGCTCCAGACAGCGCCGAAAGTTAAGAAAGGTGCTTTTGAGGATAGACTCCTCAGGAAAGCAGAGAGGGCCAAATTGTCTGGTGCATTTGAAGGGGTTCCAGGAGGCAGTGAGAACCAGCATCACTTTTCCCCGCTGGCACCTTTGCTGTGGCAGCAAAAGCTGGACGTTTGTCTTTTTTGCTCCAGACAGCGCAAAAGTGAAAAAAGGTGCTTTTGCGGATAGACTCCTCAGGAAAGCAGAGAGGGCCAAATTGTCTGGGGCATTTGAAGGGGTTCCAGGAGGCAGTGAGGACCAGCATCACTTTTCCCCGCTGGCACCTTTGCTGTGGCAGCAAAAGCTGGACGTTTGTCTTTTTTGCTCCAGACAGCGCCGAAAGTGAAAAAAGGTGCTTTTGCGGATAGAGTCCTCAGGAAAGCAGAGAGGGCCAAATTGTCTGGGGCATTTGAAGGGGTTCCAGGAGGCAGTGAGGACCAGCATCACTTTTCCCCGCTGGCACCTTTGCTGTGGCAGCAAAAGCTGGACGTTTGTCTTTTTTGCTCCAGAGAGCGCCGAAAGTGAAAAAAGGTGCTTTTGCGGATAGAGTCCTCAGGAAAGCAGAGAGGGCCAAATTGTCTGGTGCATTTGAAGGGGTTCCAGGAGGCAGTGAGGACCAGCATCACTTTTCCCCGCTGGCACCTTTGCTGTGGCAGCAAAAGCTGGACGTTTGTCTTTTTTGCTCCAGACAGCGCCGAAAGTTAAGAAAGGTGCTTTTGAGGATAGAGTCCTCAGGAAAGCAGAGAGGGCCAAATTGTCTGGTGCATTTGAAGGGGTTCCAGGAGGCAGTGAGAACCAGCATCACTTTTCCCCGCTGGCACCTTTGCTGTGGCAGCAAAAGCTGGACGTTTGTCTTTTTTGCTCCAGACAGCGCAAAAGTGAAAAAAGGTGCTTTTGAGGATAGAGTCCTCAGGAAAGCAGAGAGGGCCAAATTGTCTGGTGCATTTGAAGGGGTTCCAGGAGGCAGTGAGAACCAGCATCACTTTTCCCCGCTGGCACCTTTGCTGTGGCAGCAAAAGCTGGACGTTTGTCTTTTTTGCTCCAGAGAGCGCCGAAAGTGAAAAAAGGTGCTTTTGAGGATAGAGTCCTCAGGAAAGCAGAGAGGGCCAAATTGTCTGGGGCATTTGAAGGGGTTCCAGGAGGCAGTGAGGACCAGCATCACTTTTCCCCGCTGGCACCTTTGCTGTGGCAGCAAAAGCTGGACGTTTGTCTTTTTTGCTCCAGACAGCGCCGAAAGTTAAGAAAGGTGCTTTTGCGGATAGAGTCCTCAGGAAAGCAGAGAGGGCCAAATTGTCTGGTGCATTTGAAGGGGTTCCAGGAGGCAGTGAGAACCAGCATCACTTTTCCCCGCTGGCACCTTTGCTGTGGCAGCAAAAGCTGGACGTTTGTCTTTTTTGCTCCAGACAGCGCAAAAGTGAAAAAAGGTGCTTTTGCGGATAGACTCCTCAGGAAAGCAGAGAGGGCCAAATTGTCTGGGGCATTTGAAGGGGTTCCAGGAGGCAGTGAGGACCAGCATCACTTTTCCCCGCTGGCACCTTTGCTGTGGCAGCAAAAGCTGGACGTTTGTCTTTTTTGCTCCAGACAGCGCCGAAAGTGAAAAAAGGTGCTTTTGCGGATAGAGTCCTCAGGAAAGCAGAGAGGGCCAAATTGTCTGGGGCATTTGAAGGGGTTCCAGGAGGCAGTGAGGACCAGCATCACTTTTCCCCGCTGGCACCTTTGCTGTGGCAGCAAAAGCTGGACGTTTGTCTTTTTTGCTCCAGAGAGCGCCGAAAGTGAAAAAAGGTGCTTTTGCGGATAGAGTCCTCAGGAAAGCAGAGAGGGCCAAATTGTCTGGTGCATTTGAAGGGGTTCCAGGAGGCAGTGAGAACCAGCATCACTTTTCCCCGCTGGCACCTTTGCTGTGGCAGCAAAAGCTGGACGTTTGTCTTTTTTGCTCCAGAGAGCGCCGAAAGTGAAAAAAGGTGCTTTTGAGGATAGAGTCCTCAGGAAAGCAGAGAGGGCCAAATTGTCTGGGGCATTTGAAGGGGTTCCAGGAGGCAGTGAGGACCAGCATCACTTTTCCCCGCTGGCACCTTTGCTGTGGCAGCAAAAGCTGGACGTTTGTCTTTTTTGCTCCAGACAGCGCCGAAAGTTAAGAAAGGTGCTTTTGAGGATAGAGTCCTCAGGAAAGCAGAGAGGGCCAAATTGTCTGGTGCATTTGAAGGGGTTCCAGGAGGCAGTGAGAACCAGCATCACTTTTCCCCGCTGGCACCTTTGCTGTGGCAGCAAAAGCTGGACGTTTGTCTTTTTTGCTCCAGACAGCGCAAAAGTGAAAAAAGGTGCTTTTGCGGATAGACTCCTCAGGAAAGCAGAGAGGGCCAAATTGTCTGGGGCATTTGAAGGGGTTCCAGGAGGCAGTGAGGACCAGCATCACTTTTCCCCGCTGGCACCTTTGCTGTGGCAGCAAAAGCTGGACGTTTGTCTTTTTTGCTCCAGACAGCGCCGAAAGTGAAAAAAGGTGCTTTTGCGGATAGAGTCCTCAGGAAAGCAGAGAGGGCCAAATTGTCTGGGGCATTTGAAGGGGTTCCAGGAGGCAGTGAGGACCAGCATCACTTTTCCCCGCTGGCACCTTTGCTGTGGCAGCAAAAGCTGGACGTTTGTCTTTTTTGCTCCAGAGAGCGCAAAAGTGAAAAAAGGTGCTTTTGCGGATAGACTCCTCAGGAAAGCAGAGAGGGCCAAATTGTCTGGGGCATTTGAAGGGGTTCCAGGAGGCAGTGAGGACCAGCATCACTTTTCCCCGCTGGCACCTTTGCTGTGGCAGCAAAAGCTGGACGTTTGTCTTTTTTGCTCCAGACAGCGCCGAAAGTGAAAAAAGGTGCTTTTGCGGATAGACTCCTCAGGAAAGCAGAGAGGGCCAAATTGTCTGGGGCATTTGAAGGGGTTCCAGGAGGCAGTGAGAACCAGCATCACTTTTCCCCGCTGGCACCTTTGCTGTGGCAGCAAAAGCTGGACGTTTGTCTTTTTTGCTCCAGAGAGCGCCGAAAGTGAAAAAAGGTGTTTTTGCGGATAGAGTCCTCAGGAAAGCAGAGAGGGCCAAATTGTCTGGTGCATTTGAAGGGGTTCCAGGAGGCAGTGAGAACCAGCATCACTTTTCCCCGGTGGCACCTTTGCTGTGGCAGCAAAAGCTGGACGTTTGTCTTTTTTGCTCCAGAGAGCGCCGAAAGTGAAAAAAGGTGCTTTTGAGGATAGAGTCCTCAGGAAAGCAGAGAGGGCCAAATTGTCCGGGGCATTTGAAGGGGTTCCAGGAGGCAGTGAGGACCAGCATCACTTTTCCCCGCTGGCACCTTTGCTGTGGCAGCAAAAGCTGGACGTTTGTCTTTTTTGCTCCAGAGAGCGCCGAAAGTGAAAAAAGGTGCATTTGAGGATAGAGTCCTCAGGAAAGCAGAGAGGGCCAAATTGTCTGGTGCATTTGAAGGGGTTCCAGGAGGCAGTGAGGACCAGCATCACTTTTCCCCGCTGGCACCTTTGCTGTGGCAGCAAAAGCTGGACGTTTGTCTTTTTTGCTCCAGAGAGCGCCAAAAGTGAAAAAAGTTGCTTTTGAGGATAGACTCCTCAGGAAAGCAGAGAGGGCCAAATTGTCTGGGGCATTTGAAGGGGTTCCAGGAGGCAGTGAGAACCAGCATCACTTTTCCCCGCTGGCACCTTTGCTGTGGCAGCAAAAGCTGGACGTTTGTCTTTTTTGCTCCAGAGAGCGCCGAAAGTGAAAAAAGGTGCTTTTGAGGATAGACTCCTCAGGAAAGCAGAGAGGGCCAAATTGTCTGGGGCATTTGAAGGGGTTCCAGGAGGCAGTGAGGACCAGCATCACTTTTCCCCGCTGGCACCTTTGCTGTGGCAGCAAAAGCTGGACGTTTGTCTTTTTTGCTCCAGACAGCGCCAAAAGTGAAAAAAGGTGCTTTTGAGGATAGAGTCCTCAGGAAAGCAGAGAGGGCCAAATTGTCTGCGGCATTTGAAGGGGTTCCAGGAGGCAGTGAGGACCAGCATCACTTTTCCCCGCTGGCACCTTTGCTGTGGCAGCAAAAGCTGGACGTTTGTCTTTTTTGCTCCAGACAGCGCCGAAAGTTAAGAAAGGTGCTTTTGAGGATAGAGTCCTCAGGAAAGCAGAGAGGGCCAAATTGTCTGGTGCATTTGAAGGGGTTCCAGGAGGCAGTGAGAACCAGCATCACTTTTCCCCGCTGGCACCTTTGCTGTGGCAGCAAAAGCTGGACGTTTGTCTTTTTTGCTCCAGACAGCGCCGAAAGTGAAAAAAGGTGCTTTTGAGGATAGAGTCCTCAGGAAAGCAGAGAGGGCCAAATTGTCTGGGGCATTTGAAGGGGTTCCAGGAGGCAGTGAGGACCAGCATCACTTTTCCCCGCTGGCACCTTTGCTGTGGCAGCAAAAGCTGGACGTTTGTCTTTTTTGCTCCAGACAGCGCCGAAAGTGAAAAAAGGTGCTTTTGAGGATAGAGTCCTCAGGAAAGCAGAGAGGGCCAAATTGTCTGGTGCATTTGAAGGGGTTCCAGGAGGAAGTGAGGACCAGCATCACTTTTCCCCGCTGGCACCTTTGCTGTGGCAGCAAAAGCTGGACGTTTGTCTTTTTTGCTCCAGAGGGCGCCGAAAGGTAAAAAAGGTGCTTTTGAGGATAGACTCCTCAGGAAAGCAGAGAGGGCCAAATTGTCTGGGGCATTTGAAGGGGTTCCAGGAGGCAGTGAGGACCAGCATCACTTTTCCCCGCTGGCACCTTTGCTGTGGCAGCAAAAGCTGGACGTTTGTCTTTTTTGCTCCAGAGAGCGCCAAAAGTGAAAAAAGGTGCTTTTGCGGATAGAGTCCTCAGGAAAGCAGAGAGGGCCAAATTGTCTGGTGCATTTGAAGGGGTTCCAGGAGGCAGTGAGGACCAGCATCACTTTTCCCCGCTGGCACCTTTGCTGTGGCAGCAAAAGCTGGACGTTTGTCTTTTTTGCTCCAGACAGCGCCGAAAGTGAAAAAAGGTGCTTTTGAGGATAGAGTCCTCAGGAAAGCAGAGAGGGCCAAATTGTCTGGGGCATTTGAAGGGGTTCCAGGAGGCAGTGAGGACCAGCATCACTTTTCCCCGCTGGCACCTTTGCTGTGGCAGCAAAAGCTGGACGTTTGTCTTTTTTGCTCCAGAGAGCGCCGAAAGTGAAAAAAGGTGCTTTTGAGGATAGAGTCCTCAGGAAAGCAGAGAGGGCCAAATTGTCTGGGGCATTTGAAGGGGTTCCAGGAGGCAGTGAGGACCAGCATCACTTTTCCCCGCTGGCACCTTTGCTGTGGCAGCAAAAGCTGGACGTTTGTCTTTTTTGCTCCAGACAGCGCCGAAAGTGAAAAAAGGTGCTTTTGCGGATAGAGTCCTCAGGAAAGCAGAGAGGGCCAAATTGTCCGGGGCATTTGAAGGGGTTCCAGGAGGCAGTGAGGACCAGCATCACTTTTCCCCGCTGGCACCTTTGCTGTGGCAGCAAAAGCTGGACGTTTGTCTTTTTTGCTCCAGAGGGCGCCGAAAGTGAAAAAAGGTGCTTTTGAGGATAGACTCCTCAGGAAAGCAGAGAGGGCCAAATTGTCTGGGGCATTTGAAGGGGTTCCAGGAGGCAGTGAGAACCAGCATCACTTTTCCCCGCTGGCACCTTTGCTGTGGCAGCAAAAGCTGGACGTTTGTCTTTTTTGCTCCAGAGAGCGCCGAAAGTGAAAAAAGGTGCTTTTGAGGATAGACTCCTCAGGAAAGCAGAGAGGGCCAAATTGTCTGGGGCATTTGAAGGGGTTCCAGGAGGCAGTGAGGACCAGCATCACTTTTCCCCGCTGGCACCTTTGCTGTGGCAGCAAAAGCTGGACGTTTGTCTTTTTTGCTCCAGACAGCGCCGAAATTGAAAAAAGGTGCTTTTGAGGATAGAGTCCTCAGGAAAGCAGAGAGGGCCAAATTGTCTGGTGCATTTGAAGGGGTTCCAGGAGGCAGTGAGAACCAGCATCACTTTTCCCCGCTGGCACCTTTGCTGTGGCAGCAAAAGCTGGACGTTTGTCTTTTTTGCTCCAGACAGCGCCGAAAGTGAAAAAAGGTGCTTTTGAGGATAGACTCCTCAGGAAAGCAGAGAGGGCCAAATTGTCTGGTGCATTTGAAGGGGTTCCAGGAGGCAGTGAGGACCAGCATCACTTTTCCCCGCTGGCACCTTTGCTGTGGCAGCAAAAGCTGGACGTTTGTCTTTTTTGCTCCAGACAGCGCCAAAAGTGAAAAAAGGTGCTTTTGCGGATAGAGTCCTCAGGAAAGCAGAGAGGGCCAAATTGTCTGGTGCATTTGAAGGGGTTCCAGGAGGCAGTGAGGACCAGCATCACTTTTCCCCGCTGGCACCTTTGCTGTGGCAGCAAAAGCTGGACGTTTGTCTTTTTTGCTCCAGACAGCGCCAAAAGTGAAAAAAGGTGCTTTTGCGGATAGAGTCCTCAGGAAAGCAGAGAGGGCCAAATTGTCTGGGGCATTTGAAGGGGTTCCAGGAGGCAGTGAGAACCAGCATCACTTTTCCCCGGTGGCACCTTTGCTGTGGCAGCAAAAGCTGGACGTTTGTCTTTTTTGCTCCAGAGAGCGCCGAAAGTGAAAAAAGGTGCTTTTGAGGATAGAGTCCTCAGGAAAGCAGAGAGGGCCAAATTGTCTGGGGCATTTGAAGGGGTTCCAGGAGGCAGTGAGGACCAGCATCACTTTTCCCCGCTGGCACCTTTGCTGTGGCAGCAAAAGCTGGACGTTTGTCTTTTTTGCTCCAGAGAGCGCCGAAAGTGAAAAAAGGTGCATTTGAGGATAGACTCCTCAGGAAAGCAGAGAGGGCCAAATTGTCTGGTGCATTTGAAGGGGTTCCAGGAGGCAGTGAGAACCAGCATCACTTTTCCCCGCTGGCACCTTTGCTGTGGCAGCAAAAGCTGGACGTTTGTCTTTTTTGCTCCAGACAGCGCCGAAAGTGAAAAAAGGTGCTTTTGAGGATAGAGTCCTCAGGAAAGCAGAGAGGGCCAAATTGTCTGGTGCATTTGAAGGGGTTCCAGGAGGCAGTGAGGACCAGCATCACTTTTCCCCGCTGGCACCTTTGCTGTGGCAGCAAAAGCTGGACGTTTGTCTTTTTTGCTCCAGAGAGCGCCGAAAGTGAAAAAAGGTGCTTTTGCGGATAGAGTCCTCAGGAAAGCAGAGAGGGCCAAATTGTCTGGGGCATTTGAAGGGGTTCCAGGAGGCAGTGAGGACCAGCATCACTTTTCCCCGCTGGCACCTTTGCTGTGGCAGCAAAAGCTGGACGTTTGTCTTTTTTGCTCCAGAGAGCGCCGAAAGTGAAAAAAGGTGCTTTTGAGGATAGAGTCCTCAGGAAAGCAGAGAGGGCCAAATTGTCCGGGGCATTTGAAGGGGTTCCAGGAGGCAGTGAGGACCAGCATCACTTTTCCCCGCTGGCACCTTTGCTGTGGCAGCAAAAGCTGGACGTTTGTCTTTTTTGCTCCAGAGAGCGCCGAAAGTGAAAAAAGGTGCTTTTGAGGATAGACTCCTCAGGAAAGCAGAGAGGGCCAAATTGTCTGGGGCATTTGAAGGGGTTCCAGGAGGCAGTGAGGACCAGCATCACT
This sequence comes from Vanellus vanellus, assembly GCF_965231255.1. NCBI lineage: Eukaryota > Metazoa > Chordata > Aves > Charadriiformes > Charadriidae > Vanellus > Vanellus vanellus. Next base: position 24,052 of record NW_028128211.1, read on the forward strand.
TTTCCCCGCTGGCACCTTTGCTGTGGCAGCAAAAGCTGGACGTTTGTCTTTTTTGCTCCAGACAGCGCCAAAAGTGAAAAAAGGTGCTTTTGAGGATAGAGTCCTCAGGAAAGCAGAGAGGGCCAAATTGTCTGGGGCATTTGAAGGGGTTCCAGGAGGCAGTGAGGACCAGCATCACTTTTCCCCGCTGGCACCTTTGCTGTGGCAGCAAAAGCTGGACGTTTGTCTTTTTTGCTCCAGACAGCGCCGAAAGTTAAGAAAGGTGCTTTTGAGGATAGAGTCCTCAGGAAAGCAGAGAGGGCCAAATTGTCTGGTGCATTTGAAGGGGTTCCAGGAGGCAGTGAGAACCAGCATCACTTTTCCCCGCTGGCACCTTTGCTGTGGCAGCAAAAGCTGGACGTTTGTCTTTTTTGCTCCAGACAGCGCCGAAAGTGAAAAAAGGTGCTTTTGAGGATAGACTCCTCAGGAAAGCAGAGAGGGCCAAATTGTCTGGTGCATTTGAAGGGGTTCCAGGAGGAAGTGAGGACCAGCATCACTTTTCCCCGCTGGCACCTTTGCTGTGGCAGCAAAAGCTGGACGTTTGTCTTTTTTGCTCCAGAGGGCGCCGAAAGGTAAAAAAGGTGCTTTTGAGGATAGACTCCTCAGGAAAGCAGAGAGGGCCAAATTGTCTGGGGCATTTGAAGGGGTTCCAGGAGGCAGTGAGGACCAGCATCACTTTTCCCCGCTGGCACCTTTGCTGTGGCAGCAAAAGCTGGACGTTTGTCTTTTTTGCTCCAGAGAGCGCCAAAAGTGAAAAAAGGTGCTTTTGCGGATAGAGTCCTCAGGAAAGCAGAGAGGGCCAAATTGTCTGGTGCATTTGAAGGGGTTCCAGGAGGCAGTGAGGACCAGCATCACTTTTCCCCGCTGGCACCTTTGCTGTGGCAGCAAAAGCTGGACGTTTGTCTTTTTTGCTCCAGACAGCGCCGAAAGTGAAAAAAGGTGCTTTTGAGGATAGAGTCCTCAGGAAAGCAGAGAGGGCCAAATTGTCTGGGGCATTTGAAGGGGTTCCAGGAGGCAGTGAGGACCAGCATCACTTTTCCCCGCTGGCACCTTTGCTGTGGCAGCAAAAGCTGGACGTTTGTCTTTTTTGCTCCAGAGAGCGCCGAAAGTGAAAAAAGGTGCTTTTGCGGATAGAGTCCTCAGGAAAGCAGAGAGGGCCAAATTGTCTGGGGCATTTGAAGGGGTTCCAGGAGGCAGTGAGGACCAGCATCACTTTTCCCCGCTGGCACCTTTGCTGTGGCAGCAAAAGCTGGACGTTTGTCTTTTTTGCTCCAGACAGCGCCGAAAGTGAAAAAAGGTGCTTTTGCGGATAGAGTCCTCAGGAAAGCAGAGAGGGCCAAATTGTCCGGGGCATTTGAAGGGGTTCCAGGAGGCAGTGAGGACCAGCATCACTTTTCCCCGCTGGCACCTTTGCTGTGGCAGCAAAAGCTGGACGTTTGTCTTTTTTGCTCCAGAGGGCGCCGAAAGTGAAAAAAGGTGCTTTTGAGGATAGACTCCTCAGGAAAGCAGAGAGGGCCAAATTGTCTGGGGCATTTGAAGGGGTTCCAGGAGGCAGTGAGAACCAGCATCACTTTTCCCCGCTGGCACCTTTGCTGTGGCAGCAAAAGCTGGACGTTTGTCTTTTTTGCTCCAGAGAGCGCCGAAAGTGAAAAAAGGTGCTTTTGAGGATAGACTCCTCAGGAAAGCAGAGAGGGCCAAATTGTCTGGGGCATTTGAAGGGGTTCCAGGAGGCAGTGAGGACCAGCATCACTTTTCCCCGCTGGCACCTTTGCTGTGGCAGCAAAAGCTGGACGTTTGTCTTTTTTGCTCCAGACAGCGCCGAAAGTTAAGAAAGGTGCTTTTGAGGATAGAGTCCTCAGGAAAGCAGAGAGGGCCAAATTGTCTGGTGCATTTGAAGGGGTTCCAGGAGGCAGTGAGAACCAGCATCACTTTTCCCCGCTGGCACCTTTGCTGTGGCAGCAAAAGCTGGACGTTTGTCTTTTTTGCTCCAGACAGCGCCGAAAGTGAAAAAAGGTGCTTTTGAGGATAGAGTCCTCAGGAAAGCAGAGAGGGCCAAATTGTCTGGGGCATTTGAAGGGGTTCCAGGAGGCAGTGAGGACCAGCATCACTTTTCCCCGCTGGCACCTTTGCTGTGGCAGCAAAAGCTGGACGTTTGTCTTTTTTGCTCCAGAGAGCGCCGAAAGGTAAAAAAGGTGCTTTTGAGGATAGACTCCTCAGGAAAGCAGAGAGGGCCAAATTGTCTGGGGCATTTGAAGGGGTTCCAGGAGGCAGTGAGGACCAGCATCACTTTTCCCCGCTGGCACCTTTGCTGTGGCAGCAAAAGCTGGACGTTTGTCTTTTTTGCTCCAGACAGCGCCAAAAGTGAAAAAAGGTGCTTTTGCGGATAGAGTCCTCAGGAAAGCAGAGAGGGCCAAATTGTCTGGGGCATTTGAAGGGGTTCCAGGAGGCAGTGAGGACCAGCATCACTTTTCCCCGCTGGCACCTTTGCTGTGGCAGCAAAAGCTGGACGTTTGTCTTTTTTGCTCCAGACAGCGCCAAAAGTGAAAAAAGGTGCTTTTGCGGATAGAGTCCTCAGGAAAGCAGAGAGGGCCAAATTGTCTGGGGCATTTGAAGGGGTTCCAGGAGGCAGTGAGAACCAGCATCACTTTTCCCCGGTGGCACCTTTGCTGTGGCAGCAAAAGCTGGACGTTTGTCTTTTTTGCTCCAGAGAGCGCCGAAAGTGAAAAAAGGTGCTTTTGAGGATAGAGTCCTCAGGAAAGCAGAGAGGGCCAAATTGTCTGGGGCATTTGAAGGGGTTCCAGGAGGCAGTGAGGACCAGCATCACTTTTCCCCGCTGGCACCTTTGCTGTGGCAGCAAAAGCTGGACGTTTGTCTTTTTTGCTCCAGAGAGCGCCGAAAGTGAAAAAAGGTGCATTTGAGGATAGAGTCCTCAGGAAAGCAGAGAGGGCCAAATTGTCTGGTGCATTTGAAGGGGTTCCAGGAGGCAGTGAGAACCAGCATCACTTTTCCCCGCTGGCACCTTTGCTGTGGCAGCAAAAGCTGGACGTTTGTCTTTTTTGCTCCAGACAGCGCCGAAAGTGAAAAAAGGTGCTTTTGAGGATAGAGTCCTCAGGAAAGCAGAGAGGGCCAAATTGTCTCGTGCATTTGAAGGGGTTCCAGGAGGCAGTGAGGACCAGCATCACTTTTCCCCGCTGGCACCTTTGCTGTGGCAGCAAAAGCTGGACGTTTGTCTTTTTTGATCCAGAGAGCGCCGAAAGTGAAAAAAGGTGCTTTTGCGGATAGAGTCCTCAGGAAAGCAGAGAGGGCCAAATTGTCTGGGGCATTTGAAGGGGTTCCAGGAGGCAGTGAGGACCAGCATCACTTTTCCCCGCTGGCACCTTTGCTGTGGCAGCAAAAGCTGGACGTTTGTCTTTTTTGCTCCAGAGAGCGCCGAAAGTGAAAAAAGGTGCTTTTGAGGATAGAGTCCTCAGGAAAGCAGAGAGGGCCAAATTGTCCGGGGCATTTGAAGGGGTTCCAGGAGGCAGTGAGGACCAGCATCACTTTTCCCCGCTGGCACCTTTGCTGTGGCAGCAAAAGCTGGACGTTTGTCTTTTTTGCTCCAGAGGGCGCCGAAAGTGAAAAAAGGTGCTTTTGAGGATAGACTCCTCAGGAAAGCAGAGAGGGCCAAATTGTCTGGTGCATTTGAAGGGGTTCCAGGAGGCAGTGAGAACCAGCATCACTTTTCCCCGCTGGCACCTTTGCTGTGGCAGCAAAAGCTGGACGTTTGTCTTTTTTGCTCCAGAGAGCGCCGAAAGTGAAAAAAGGTGCTTTTGAGGATAGAGTCCTCAGGAAAGCAGAGAGGGCCAAATTGTCTGGGGCATTTGAAGGGGTTCCAGGAGGCAGTGAGGACCAGCATCACTTTTCCCCGCTGGCACCTTTGCTGTGGCAGCAAAAGCTGGACGTTTGTCTTTTTTGCTCCAGACAGCGCCGAAAGTTAAGAAAGGTGCTTTTGAGGATAGAGTCCTCAGGAAAGCAGAGAGGGCCAAATTGTCTGGTGCATTTGAAGGGGTTCCAGGAGGCAGTGAGAACCAGCATCACTTTTCCCCGCTGGCACCTTTGCTGTGGCAGCAAAAGCTGGACGTTTGTCTTTTTTGCTCCAGACAGCGCCGAAAGTGAAAAAAGGTGCATTTGAGGATAGAGTCCTCAGGAAAGCAGAGAGGGCCAAATTGTCTGGTGCATTTGAAGGGGTTCCAGGAGGCAGTGAGAAGCAGCATCACTTTTCCCCGCTGGCACCTTTGCTGTGGCAGCAAAAGCTGGACGTTTGTCTTTTTTGCTCCAGACAGCGCCGGAAGTGAAGAAAGGTGCTTTTGCGGATAGAGTCCTCATAAAAGCAGAGAGGGCCAAATTGTCTGGGGCATTTGAAGGGGTTCCAGGAGGCAGTGAGAACCAGCATCACTTTTCCCCGCTGGCACCTTTGCTGTGGCAGCAAAAGCTGGACGTTTGTCTTTTTTGCTCCAGAGAGCGCCGAAAGTGAAAAAAGGTGCTTTTGAGGATAGAGTCCTCAGGAAAGCAGAGAGGGCCAAATTGTCTGGGGCATTTGAAGGGGTTCCAGGAGGCAGTGAGGACCAGCATCACTTTTCCCCGCTGGCACCTTTGCTGTGGCAGCAAAAGCTGGACGTTTGTCTTTTTTGCTCCAGAGAGCGCCAAAAGTGAAAAAAGGTGCTTTTGCGGATAGAGTCCTCAGGAAAGCAGAGAGGGCCAAATTGTCTGGGGCATTTGAAGGGGTTCCAGGAGGCAGTGAGGACCAGCATCACTTTTCCCCGCTGGCACCTTTGCTGTGGCAGCAAAAGCTGGACGTTTGTCTTTTTTGCTCCAGAGAGCGCCGAAAGTGAAAAAAGGTGCTTTTGCGGATAGAGTCCTCAGGAAAGCAGAGAGGGCCAAATTGTCTGGGGCATTTGAAGGGGTTCCAGGAGGCAGTGAGAACCAGCATCACTTTTCCCCGCTGGCACCTTTGCTGTGGCAGCAAAAGCTGGACGTTTGTCTTTTTTGCTCCAGACAGCGCCGAAAGTGAAAAAAGGTGCTTTTGAGGATAGACTCCTCAGGAAAGCAGAGAGGGCCAAATTGTCTGGTGCATTTGAAGGGGTTCCAGGAGGCAGTGAGGACCAGCATCACTTTTCCCCGCTGGCACCTTTGCTGTGGCAGCAAAAGCTGGACGTTTGTCTTTTTTGCTCCAGACAGCGCCGAAAGTGAAAAAAGGTGCTTTTGCGGATAGAGTCCTCAGGAAAGCAGAGAGGGCCAAATTGTCTGGGGCATTTGAAGGGGTTCCAGGAGGCAGTGAGGACCAGCATCACTTTTCCCCGCTGGCACCTTTGCTGTGGCAGCAAAAGCTGGACGTTTGTCTTTTTTGCTCCAGAGAGCGCCGAAAGTGAAGAAAGGTGCTTTTGCGGATAGAGTCCTCATAAAAGCAGAGAGGGCCAAATTGTCTGGGGCATTTGAAGGGGTTCCAGGAGGCAGTGAGGACCAGCATCACTTTTCCCCGCTGGCACCTTTGCTGTGGCACCAAGGCTGGACGTTTGTCTTTTTTGCTCCAGAGAGCGCCAAAAGTGAAAAAAGGTGCTTTTGAGGATAGAGTCCTCAGGAAAGCAGAGAGGGCCAAATTGTCTGGTGCATTTGAAGGGGTTCCAGGAGGCAGTGAGAACCAGCATCACTTTTCCCCGGTGGCACCTTTGCTGTGGCAGCAAAAGCTGGACGTTTGTCTTTTTTGCTCCAGACAGCGCCGAAAGTGAAAAAAGGTGCATTTGAGGATAGAGTCCTCAGGAAAGCAGAGAGGGCCAAATTGTCTGGTGCATTTGAAGGGGTTCCAGGAGGCAGTGAGAACCAGCATCACTTTTCCCCGCTGGCACCTTTGCTGTGGCAGCAAAAGCTGGACGTTTGTCTTTTTTGCTCCAGAGGGCGCCGAAAGTGAAAAAAGGTGCTTTTGAGGATAGACTCCTCAGGAAAGCAGAGAGGGCCAAATTGTCTGGTGCATTTGAAGGGGTTCCAGGAGGCAGTGAGGACCAGCATCACTTTTCCCCGCTGGCACCTTTGCTGTGGCAGCAAAAGCTGGACGTTTGTCTTTTTTGCTCCAGACAGCGCCAAAAGTGAAAAAAGGTGCTTTTGAGGATAGAGTCCTCAGGAAAGCAGAGAGGGCCAAATTGTCTGGTGCATTTGAAGGGGTTCCAGGAGGCAGTGAGGACCAGCATCACTTTTCCCCGCTGGCACCTTTGCTGTGGCAGCAAAACCTGGACGTTTGTCTTTTTTGCTCCAGACAGCGCCGAAAGTGAAAAAAGGTGCATTTGAGGATAGAGTCCTCAAGAAAGCAGAGAGGGCCAAATTGTCTGGTGCATTTGAAGGGGTTCCAGGAGGCAGTGAGGACCAGCATCACTTTTCCCCGATGGCACCTTTGCTGTGGCAGCAAAAGCTGGACGTTTGTCTTTTTTGCTCCAGAGAGCGCCGAAAGTGAAAAAAGGTGCTTTTGCGGATAGAGTCCTCAGGAAAGCAGAGAGGGCCAAATTGTCTGGTGCATTTGAAGGGGTTCCAGGCGGCACTGAGAACCAGCATCACTTTTCCCCGCTGGCACCTTTGCTGTGGCAGCAAAAGCTGGACGTTTGTCTTTTTTGCTCCAGAGAGCGCCGAAAGTGAAGAAAGGTGCTTTTGCGGATAGAGTCCTCATAAAAGCAGAGAGGGCCAAATTGTCTGGGGCATTTGAAGGGGTTCCAGGAGGCAGTGAGGACCAGCATCACTTTTCCCCGCTGGCACCTTTGCTGTGGCACCAAGGCTGGACGTTTGTCTTTTTTGCTCCAGAGAGCGCCAAAAGTGAAAAAAGGTGCTTTTGAGGATAGAGTCCTCAGGAAAGCAGAGAGGGCCAAATTGTCTGGTGCATTTGAAGGGGTTCCAGGAGGCAGTGAGAACCAGCATCACTTTTCCCCGGTGGCACCTTTGCTGTGGCAGCAAAAGCTGGACGTTTGTCTTTTTTGCTCCAGACAGCGCCGAAAGTGAAAAAAGGTGCATTTGAGGATAGAGTCCTCAGGAAAGCAGAGAGGGCCAAATTGTCTGGTGCATTTGAAGGGGTTCCAGGAGGCAGTGAGAACCAGCATCACTTTTCCCCGCTGGCACCTTTGCTGTGGCAGCAAAAGCTGGACGTTTGTCTTTTTTGCTCCAGAGGGCGCCGAAAGTGAAAAAAGGTGCTTTTGAGGATAGACTCCTCAGGAAAGCAGAGAGGGCCAAATTGTCTGGTGCATTTGAAGGGGTTCCAGGAGGCAGTGAGGACCAGCATCACTTTTCCCCGCTGGCACCTTTGCTGTGGCAGCAAAAGCTGGACGTTTGTCTTTTTTGCTCCAGACAGCGCCAAAAGTGAAAAAAGGTGCTTTTGAGGATAGAGTCCTCAGGAAAGCAGAGAGGGCCAAATTGTCTGGTGCATTTGAAGGGGTTCCAGGAGGCAGTGAGGACCAGCATCACTTTTCCCCGCTGGCACCTTTGCTGTGGCAGCAAAAGCTGGACGTTTGTCTTTTTTGCTCCAGACAGCGCCGAAAGTGAAAAAAGGTGCATTTGAGGATAGAGTCCTCAAGAAAGCAGAGAGGGCCAAATTGTCTGGTGCATTTGAAGGGGTTCCAGGAGGCAGTGAGGACCAGCATCACTTTTCCCCGATGGCACCTTTGCTGTGGCAGCAAAAGCTGGACGTTTGTCTTTTTTGCTCCAGAGAGCGCCGAAAGTGAAAAAAGGTGCTTTTGCGGATAGAGTCCTCAGGAAAGCAGAGAGGGCCAAATTGTCTGGTGCATTTGAAGGGGTTCCAGGCGGCAGTGAGAACCAGCATCACTTTTCCCCGCTGGCACCTTTGCTGTGGCAGCAAAAGCTGGACGTTTGTCTTTTTTGCTCCAGAGAGCGCCGAAAGTGAAAAAAGGTGCTTTTGAGGATAGAGTCCTCAGGAAAGCAGAGAGGGCCAAATTGTCCGGGGCATTTGAAGGGGTTCCAGGAGGCAGTGAGGACCAGCACCACTTTTCCCCGCTGGCACCTTTGCTGTGGCAGCAAAAGCTGGACGTTTGTCTTATTTGCTCCAGAGAGCGCCGAAAGTGAAAAAAGGTGCATTTGAGGATAGAGTCCTCAGGAAAGCAGAGAGGGCCAAATTGTCTGGGGCATTTGAAGGGGTTCCAGGAGGCAGTGAGGACCAGCATCACTTTTCCCCGCTGGCACCTTTGCTGTGGCAGCAAAAGCTGGACGTTTGTCTTTTTTGCTCCAGAGAGCGCCAAAAGTGAAAAAAGGTGCTTTTGAGGATAGAGTCCTCAGGAAAGCAGAGAGGGCCAAATTGTCTGGTGCATTTGAAGGGGTTCCAGGAGGCAGTGAGGACCAGCATCACTTTTCCCCGCTGGCACCTTTGCTGTGGCAGCAAAAGCTGGACGTTTGTCTTTTTTGCTCCAGACAGCGCCGAAAGTGAAAAAAGGTGCTTTTGAGGATAGAGTCCTCAGGAAAGCAGAGAGGGCCAAATTGTCTGGGGCATTTGAAGGGGTTCCAGGAGGCAGTGAGAACCAGCATCACTTTTCCCCGCTGGCACCTTTGCTGTGGCAGCAAAAGCTGGACGTTTGTCTTTTTTGCTCCAGAGGGCGCCGAAAGTGAAAAAAGGTGCTTTTGAGGATAGACTCCTCAGGAAAGCAGAGAGGGCCAAATTGTCTGGTGCATTTGAAGGGGTTCCAGGAGGCAGTGAGGACCAGCATCACTTTTCCCCGCTGGCACCTTTGCTGTGGCAGCAAAAGCTGGACGTTTGTCTTTTTTGCTCCAGACAGCGCCAAAAGTGAAAAAAGGTGCTTTTGAGGATAGAGTCCTCAGGAAAGCAGAGAGGGCCAAATTGTCTGGTGCATTTGAAGGGGTTCCAGGAGGCAGTGAGGACCAGCATCACTTTTCCCCGCTGGCACCTTTGCTGTGGCAGCAAAACCTGGACGTTTGTCTTTTTTGCTCCAGACAGCGCCGAAAGTGAAAAAAGGTGCATTTGAGGATAGAGTCCTCAAGAAAGCAGAGAGGGCCAAATTGTCTGGTGCATTTGAAGGGGTTCCAGGAGGCAGTGAGGACCAGCATCACTTTTCCCCGATGGCACCTTTGCTGTGGCAGCAAAAGCTGGACGTTTGTCTTTTTTGCTCCAGAGAGCGCCGAAAGTGAAAAAAGGTGCTTTTGCGGATAGAGTCCTCAGGAAAGCAGAGAGGGCCAAATTGTCTGGTGCATTTGAAGGGGTTCCAGGCGGCACTGAGAACCAGCATCACTTTTCCCCGCTGGCACCTTTGCTGTGGCAGCAAAAGCTGGACGTTTGTCTTTTTTGCTCCAGAGAGCGCCGAAAGTGAAGAAAGGTGCTTTTGCGGATAGAGTCCTCATAAAAGCAGAGAGGGCCAAATTGTCTGGGGCATTTGAAGGGGTTCCAGGAGGCAGTGAGGACCAGCATCACTTTTCCCCGCTGGCACCTTTGCTGTGGCAGCAAAAGCTGGACGTTTGTCTTTTTTGCTCCAGACAGCGCCAAAAGTGAAAAAAGGTGCTTTTGAGGATAGAGTCCTCAGGAAAGCAGAGAGGGCCAAATTGTCTGGTGCATTTGAAGGGGTTCCAGGAGGCAGTGAGGACCAGCATCACTTTTCCCCGCTGGCACCTTTGCTGTGGCAGCAAAACCTGGACGTTTGTCTTTTTTGCTCCAGACAGCGCCGAAAGTGAAAAAAGGTGCATTTGAGGATAGAGTCCTCAAGAAAGCAGAGAGGGCCAAATTGTCTGGTGCATTTGAAGGGGTTCCAGGAGGCAGTGAGGACCAGCATCACTTTTCCCCGATGGCACCTTTGCTGTGGCAGCAAAAGCTGGACGTTTGTCTTTTTTGCTCCAGAGAGCGCCGAAAGTGAAAAAAGGTGCTTTTGCGGATAGAGTCCTCAGGAAAGCAGAGAGGGCCAAATTGTCTGGTGCATTTGAAGGGGTTCCAGGCGGCACTGAGAACCAGCATCACTTTTCCCCGCTGGCACCTTTGCTGTGGCAGCAAAAGCTGGACGTTTGTCTTTTTTGCTCCAGAGAGCGCCGAAAGTGAAGAAAGGTGCTTTTGCGGATAGAGTCCTCATAAAAGCAGAGAGGGCCAAATTGTCTGGGGCATTTGAAGGGGTTCCAGGAGGCAGTGAGGACCAGCATCACTTTTCCCCGCTGGCACCTTTGCTGTGGCACCAAGGCTGGACGTTTGTCTTTTTTGCTCCAGAGAGCGCCAAAAGTGAAAAAAGGTGCTTTTGAGGATAGAGTCCTCAGGAAAGCAGAGAGGGCCAAATTGTCTGGTGCATTTGAAGGGGTTCCAGGAGGCAGTGAGAACCAGCATCACTTTTCCCCGGTGGCACCTTTGCTGTGGCAGCAAAAGCTGGACGTTTGTCTTTTTTGCTCCAGACAGCGCCGAAAGTGAAAAAAGGTGCATTTGAGGATAGAGTCCTCAGGAAAGCAGAGAGGGCCAAATTGTCTGGTGCATTTGAAGGGGTTCCAGGAGGCAGTGAGAACCAGCATCACTTTTCCCCGCTGGCACCTTTGCTGTGGCAGCAAAAGCTGGACGTTTGTCTTTTTTGCTCCAGAGGGCGCCGAAAGTGAAAAAAGGTGCTTTTGAGGATAGACTCCTCAGGAAAGCAGAGAGGGCCAAATTGTCTGGTGCATTTGAAGGGGTTCCAGGAGGCAGTGAGGACCAGCATCACTTTTCCCCGCTGGCACCTTTGCTGTGGCAGCAAAAGCTGGACGTTTGTCTTTTTTGCTCCAGACAGCGCCAAAAGTGAAAAAAGGTGCTTTTGAGGATAGAGTCCTCAGGAAAGCAGAGAGGGCCAAATTGTCTGGTGCATTTGAAGGGGTTCCAGGAGGCAGTGAGGACCAGCATCACTTTTCCCCGCTGGCACCTTTGCTGTGGCAGCAAAAGCTGGACGTTTGTCTTTTTTGCTCCAGACAGCGCCGAAAGTGAAAAAAGGTGCATTTGAGGATAGAGTCCTCAAGAAAGCAGAGAGGGCCAAATTGTCTGGTGCATTTGAAGGGGTTCCAGGAGGCAGTGAGGACCAGCATCACTTTTCCCCGATGGCACCTTTGCTGTGGCAGCAAAAGCTGGACGTTTGTCTTTTTTGCTCCAGAGAGCGCCGAAAGTGAAAAAAGGTGCTTTTGCGGATAGAGTCCTCAGGAAAGCAGAGAGGGCCAAATTGTCTGGTGCATTTGAAGGGGTTCCAGGCGGCAGTGAGAACCAGCATCACTTTTCCCCGCTGGCACCTTTGCTGTGGCAGCAAAAGCTGGACGTTTGTCTTTTTTGCTCCAGAGAGCGCCGAAAGTGAAAAAAGGTGCTTTTGAGGATAGAGTCCTCAGGAAAGCAGAGAGGGCCAAATTGTCCGGGGCATTTGAAGGGGTTCCAGGAGGCAGTGAGGACCAGCACCACTTTTCCCCGCTGGCACCTTTGCTGTGGCAGCAAAAGCTGGACGTTTGTCTTATTTGCTCCAGAGAGCGCCGAAAGTGAAAAAAGGTGCATTTGAGGATAGAGTCCTCAGGAAAGCAGAGAGGGCCAAATTGTCTGGGGCATTTGAAGGGGTTCCAGGAGGCAGTGAGGACCAGCATCACTTTTCCCCGCTGGCACCTTTGCTGTGGCAGCAAAAGCTGGACGTTTGTCTTTTTTGCTCCAGAGAGCGCCAAAAGTGAAAAAAGGTGCTTTTGAGGATAGAGTCCTCAGGAAAGCAGAGAGGGCCAAATTGTCTGGTGCATTTGAAGGGGTTCCAGGAGGCAGTGAGGACCAGCATCACTTTTCCCCGCTGGCACCTTTGCTGTGGCAGCAAAAGCTGGACGTTTGTCTTTTTTGCTCCAGACAGCGCCGAAAGTGAAAAAAGGTGCTTTTGAGGATAGAGTCCTCAGGAAAGCAGAGAGGGCCAAATTGTCTGGGGCATTTGAAGGGGTTCCAGGAGGCAGTGAGGACCAGCATCACTTTTCCCCGCTGGCACCTTTGCTGTGGCAGCAAAAGCTGGACGTTTGTCTTTTTTGCTCCAGACAGCGCCAAAAGTGAAAAAAGGTGCTTTTGCGGATAGAGTCCTCAGGAAAGCAGAGAGGGCCAAATTGTCTGGTGCATTTGAAGGGGTTCCAGGAGGCAGTGAGAACCAGCATCACTTTTCCCCGCTGGCACCTTTGCTGTGGCAGCAAAAGCTGGACGTTTGTCTTTTTTGCTCCAGACAGCGCCGAAAGTGAAAAAAGGTGCATTTGAGGATAGAGTCCTCAGGAAAGCAGAGAGGGCCAAATTGTCTGGTGCATTTGAAGGGGTTCCAGGAGGCAGTGAGGACCAGCATCACTTTTCCCCGCTGGCACCTTTGCTGTGGCAGCAAAAGCTGGACGTTTGTCTTTTTTGCTCCAGAGAGCGCCGAAAGTGAAAAAAGGTGCTTTTGCGGATAGAGTCCTCAGGAAAGCAGAGAGGGCCAAATTGTCTGGTGCATTTGAAGGGGTTCCAGGCGGCAGTGAGAACCAGCATCACTTTTCCCCGGTGGCACCTTTGCTGTGGCAGCAAAAGCTGGACGTTTGTCTTTTTTGCTCCAGAGAGCGCCGAAAGTGAAAAAAGGTGCTTTTGAGGATAGAGTCCTCAGGAAAGCAGAGAGGGCCAAATTGTCCGGGGCATTTGAAGGGGTTCCAGGAGGCAGTGAGGACCAGCACCACTTTTCCCCGCTGGCACCTTTGCTGTGGCAGCAAAAGCTGGACGTTTGTCTTATTTGCTCCAGAGAGCGCCGAAAGTGAAAAAAGGTGCATTTGAGGATAGAGTCCTCAGGAAAGCAGAGAGGGCCAAATTGTCTGGGGCATTTGAAGGGGTTCCAGGAGGCAGTGAGGACCAGCATCACTTTTCCCCGCTGGCACCTTTGCTGTGGCAGCAAAAGCTGGACGTTTGTCTTTTTTGCTCCAGAGAGCGCCAAAAGTGAAAAAAGGTGCTTTTGAGGATAGAGTCCTCAGGAAAGCAGAGAGGGCCAAATTGTCTGGTGCATTTGAAGGGGTTCCAGGAGGCAGTGAGGACCAGCATCACTTTTCCCCGCTGGCACCTTTGCTGTGGCAGCAAAAGCTGGACGTTTGTCTTTTTTGCTCCAGACAGCGCCGAAAGTGAAAAAAGGTGCTTTTGAGGATAGAGTCCTCAGGAAAGCAGAGAGGGCCAAATTGTCTGGGGCATTTGAAGGGGTTCCAGGAGGCAGTGAGGACCAGCATCACTTTTCCCCGCTGGCACCTTTGCTGTGGCAGCAAAAGCTGGACGTTTGTCTTTTTTGCTCCAGACAGCGCCGAAAGTTAAGAAAGGTGCTTTTGAGGATAGAGTCCTCAGGAAAGCAGAGAGGGCCAAATTGTCTGGTGCATTTGAAGGGGTTCCAGGAGGCAGTGAGAACCAGCATCACTTTTCCCCGCTGGCACCTTTGCTGTGGCAGCAAAAGCTGGACGTTTGTCTTTTTTGCTCCAGACAGCGCCGAAAGTGAAAAAAGGTGCATTTGAGGATAGAGTCCTCAGGAAAGCAGAGAGGGCCAAATTGTCTGGTGCATTTGAAGGGGTTCCAGGAGGCAGTGAGAACCAGCATCACTTTTCCCCGCTGGCACCTTTGCTGTGGCAGCAAAAGCTGGACGTTTGTCTTTTTTGCTCCAGACAGCGCCGAAAGTGAAAAAAGGTGCTTTTGAGGATAGACTCCTCAGGAAAGCAGAGAGGGCCAAATTGTCTGGGGCATTTGAAGGGGTTCCAGGAGGCAGTGAGGACCAGCATCACTTTTCCCCGCTGGCACCTTTGCTGTGGCACCAAGGCTGGACGTTTGTCTTTTTTGCTCCAGAGAGCGCCAAAAGTGAAAAAAGGTGCTTTTGAGGATAGAGTCCTCAGGAAAGCAGAGAGGGCCAAATTGTCTGGTGCATTTGAAGGGGTTCCAGGAGGCAGTGAGAAGCAGCATCACTTTTCCCCGCTGGCACCTTTGCTGTGGCAGCAAAAGCTGGACGTTTGTCTTTTTTGCTCCAGACAGCGCCGAAAGTGAAAAAAGGTGCATTTGAGGATAGAGTCCTCAGGAAAGCAGAGAGGGCCAAATTGTCTGGTGCATTTGAAGGGGTTCCAGGAGGCAGTGAGAACCAGCATCACTTTTCCCCGCTGGCACCTTTGCTGTGGCAGCAAAAGCTGGACGTTTGTCTTTTTTGCTCCAGAGGGCGCCGAAAGTGAAAAAAGGTGCTTTTGAGGATAGAGTCCTCAGGAAAGCAGAGAGGGCCAAATTGTCTGGTGCATTTGAAGGGGTTCCAGGAGGCAGTGAGGACCAGCATCACTTTTCCCCGCTGGCACCTTTGCTGTGGCAGCAAAAGCTGGACGTTTGTCTTTTTTGCTCCAGACAGCGCCAAAAGTGAAAAAAGGTGCTTTTGCGGATAGAGTCCTCAGGAAAGCAGAGAGGGCCAAATTGTCTGGTGCATTTGAAGGGGTTCCAGGAGGCAGTGAGGACCAGCATCACTTTTCCCCGCTGGCACCTTTGCTGTGGCAGCAAAAGCTGGACGTTTGTCTTTTTTGCTCCAGACAGCGCCGAAAGTGAAAAAAGGTGCATTTGAGGATAGAGTCCTCAAGAAAGCAGAGAGGGCCAAATTGTCTGGTGCATTTGAAGGGGTTCCAGGAGGCAGTGAGGACCAGCATCACTTTTCCCCGCTGGCACCTTTGCTGTGGCAGCAAAAGCTGGACGTTTGTCTTTTTTGCTCCAGAGAGCGCCGAAAGTGAAAAAAGGTGCTTTTGAGGATAGACTCCTCAGGAAAGCAGAGAGGGCCAAATTGTCTGGTGCATTTGAAGGGGTTCCAGGAGGCAGTGAGGACCAGCATCACTTTTCCCCGCTGGCACCTTTGCTGTGGCAGCAAAAGCTGGACGTTTGTCTTTTTTGCTCCAGAGAGCGCCGAAAGTGAAAAAAGGTGCTTTTGCGGATAGAGTCCTCAGGAAAGCAGAGAGGGCCAAAAAATCTGGTGCATTTGAAGGGGTTCCAGGAGGCAGTGAGAACCAGCATCACTTTTCCCCGCTGGCACCTTTGCTGTGGCAGCAAAAGCTGGACGTTTGTCTTTTTTGCTCCAGAGAGCGCCGAAAGTGAAAAAAGGTGCTTTTGCGGATAGAGTCCTCAGGAAAGCAGAGAGGGCCAAATTGTCTGGGGCATTTGAAGGGGTTCCAGGAGGCAGTGAGGACCAGCATCACTTTTCCCCGCTGGCACCTTTGCTGTGGCAGCAAAAGCTGGACGTTTGTCTTTTTTGCTCCAGAGAGCGCCGAAAGTGAAAAAAGGTGCTTTTGAGGATAGACTCCTCAGGAAAGCAGAGAGGGCCAAATTGTCTGGGGCATTTGAAGGGGTTCCAGGAGGCAGTGAGAACCAGCATCACTTTTCCCCGGTGGCACCTTTGCTGTGGCAGCAAAAGCTGGACGTTTGTCTTTTTTGCTCCAGACAGCGCCGAAAGTGAAAAAAGGTGCTTTTGAGGATAGAGTCCTCAGGAAAGCAGAGAGGGCCAAATTGTCTGGGGCATTTGAAGGGGTTCCAGGAGGCAGTGAGGACCAGCATCACTTTTCCCCGCTGGCACCTTTGCTGTGGCAGCAAAAGCTGGACGTTTGTCTTTTTTGCTCCAGACAGCGCCGAAAGTGAAAAAAGGTGCTTTTGAGGATAGAGTCCTCAGGAAAGCAGAGAGGGCCAAATTGTCTGGTGCATTTGAAGGGGTTCCAGGAGGCAGTGAGAACCAGCATCACTTTTCCCCGCTGGCACCTTTGCTGTGGCAGCAAAAGCTGGACGTTTGTCTTTTTTGCTCCAGACAGCGCCGAAAGTGAAAAAAGGTGCTTTTGAGGATAGACTCCTCAGGAAAGCAGAGAGGGCCAAATTGTCTGGGGCATTTGAAGGGGTTCCAGGAGGCAGTGAGGACCAGCATCACTTTTCCCCGCTGGCACCTTTGCTGTGGCACCAAGGCTGGACGTTTGTCTTTTTTGCTCCAGAGAGCGCCAAAAGTGAAAAAAGGTGCTTTTGAGGATAGAGTCCTCAGGAAAGCAGAGAGGGCCAAATTGTCTGGTGCATTTGAAGGGGTTCCAGGAGGCAGTGAGAACCAGCATCACTTTTCCCCGCTGGCACCTTTGCTGTGGCAGCAAAAGCTGGACGTTTGTCTTTTTTGCTCCAGACAGCGCCGAAAGTGAAAAAAGGTGCATTTGAGGATAGAGTCCTCAGGAAAGCAGAGAGGGCCAAATTGTCTGGTGCATTTGAAGGGGTTCCAGGAGGCAGTGAGAACCAGCATCACTTTTCCCCGCTGGCACCTTTGCTGTGGCAGCAAAAGCTGGACGTTTGTCTTTTTTGCTCCAGAGGGCGCCGAAAGTGAAAAAAGGTGCTTTTGAGGATAGACTCCTCAGGAAAGCAGAGAGGGCCAAATTGTCTGGTGCATTTGAAGGGGTTCCAGGAGGCAGTGAGGACCAGCATCACTTTTCCCCGCTGGCACCTTTGCTGTGGCAGCAAAAGCTGGACGTTTGTCTTTTTTGCTCCAGAGAGCGCCGAAAGTGAAAAAAGGTGCTTTTGCGGATAGAGTCCTCAGGAAAGCAGAGAGGGCCAAAAAATCTGGTGCATTTGAAGGGGTTCCAGGAGGCAGTGAGAACCAGCATCACTTTTCCCCGCTGGCACCTTTGCTGTGGCAGCAAAAGCTGGACGTTTGTCTTTTTTGCTCCAGAGAGCGCCGAAAGTGAAAAAAGGTGCTTTTGAGGATAGAGTCCTCAGGAAAGCAGAGAGGGCCAAATTGTCTGGTGCATTTGAAGGGGTTCCAGGAGGCAGTGAGGACCAGCATCACTTTTCCCCGCTGGCACCTTTGCTGTGGCAGCAAAAGCTGGACGTTTGTCTTTTTTGCTCCAGAGGGCGCCGAAAGTGAAAAAAGGTGCTTTTGAGGATAGACTCCTCAGGAAAGCAGAGAGGGCCAAATTGTCTGGTGCATTTGAAGGGGTTCCAGGAGGCAGTGAGGACCAGCATCACTTTTCCCCGCTGGCACCTTTGCTGTGGCAGCAAAAGCTGGACGTTTGTCTTTTTTGCTCCAGACAGCGCCAAAAGTGAAAAAAGGTGCTTTTGCGGATAGAGTCCTCAGGAAAGCAGAGAGGGCCAAATTGTCTGGGGCATTTGAAGGGGTTCCAGGAGGCAGTGAGGACCAGCATCACTTTTCCCCGCTGGCACCTTTGCTGTGGCAGCAAAAGCTGGACGTTTGTCTTTTTTGCTCCAGACAGCGCCGAAAGTGAAAAAAGGTGCATTTGAGGATAGAGTCCTCAAGAAAGCAGAGAGGGCCAAATTGTCTGGTGCATTTGAAGGGGTTCCAGGAGGCAGTGAGGACCAGCATCACTTTTCCCCGCTGGCACCTTTGCTGTGGCAGCAAAAGCTGGACGTTTGTCTTTTTTGCTCCAGAGAGCGCCGAAAGTGAAAAAAGGTGCTTTTGAGGATAGACTCCTCAGGAAAGCAGAGAGGGCCAAATTGTCTGGTGCATTTGAAGGGGTTCCAGGAGGCAGTGAGGACCAGCATCACTTTTCCCCGCTGGCACCTTTGCTGTGGCAGCAAAAGCTGGACGTTTGTCTTTTTTGCTCCAGAGAGCGCCGAAAGTGAAAAAAGGTGCTTTTGCGGATAGAGTCCTCAGGAAAGCAGAGAGGGCCAAAAAATCTGGTGCATTTGAAGGGGTTCCAGGAGGCAGTGAGAACCAGCATCACTTTTCCCCGCTGGCACCTTTGCTGTGGCAGCAAAAGCTGGACGTTTGTCTTTTTTGCTCCAGAGAGCGCCGAAAGTGAAAAAAGGTGCTTTTGAGGATAGACTCCTCAGGAAAGCAGAGAGGGCCAAATTGTCTGGGGCATTTGAAGGGGTTCCAGGAGGCAGTGAGGACCAGCATCACTTTTCCCCGCTGGCACCTTTGCTGTGGCAGCAAAAGCTGGACGTTTGTCTTTTTTGCTCCAGAGAGCGCCGAAAGTGAAAAAAGGTGCTTTTGCGGATAGAGTCCTCAGGAAAGCAGAGAGGGCCAAATTGTCTGGGGCATTTGAAGGGGTTCCAGGAGGCAGTGAGAACCAGCATCACTTTTCCCCGCTGGCACCTTTGCTGTGGCAGCAAAAGCTGGACGTTTGTCTTTTTTGCTCCAGAGAGCGCCGAAAGTGAAAAAAGGTGCTTTTGAGGATAGAGTCCTCAGGAAAGCAGAGAGGGCCAAATTGTCTGGGGCATTTGAAGGGGTTCCAGGAGGCAGTGAGAACCAGCATCACTTTTCCCCGGTGGCACCTTTGCTGTGGCAGCAAAAGCTGGACGTTTGTCTTTTTTGCTCCAGACAGCGCCGAAAGTGAAAAAAGGTGCATTTGAGGATAGAGTCCTCAGGAAAGCAGAGAGGGCCAAATTGTCTGGTGCATTTGAAGGGGTTCCAGGAGGCAGTGAGAACCAGCATCACTTTTCCCCGCTGGCACCTTTGCTGTGGCAGCAAAAGCTGGACGTTTGTCTTTTTTGCTCCAGACAGCGCCGAAAGTGAAAAAAGGTGCTTTTGAGGATAGAGTCCTCAGGAAAGCAGAGAGGGCCAAATTGTCTGGGGCATTTGAAGGGGTTCCAGGAGGCAGTGAGGACCAGCATCACTTTTCCCCGCTGGCACCTTTGCTGTGGCAGCAAAAGCTGGACGTTTGTCTTTTTTGCTCCAGAGAGCGCCAAAAGTGAAAAAAGGTGCTTTTGAGGATAGAGTCCTCAGGAAAGCAGAGAGGGCCAAATTGTCTGGGGCATTTGAAGGGGTTCCAGGAGGCAGTGAGGACCAGCATCACTTTTCCCCGCTGGCACCTTTGCTGTGGCAGCAAAAGCTGGACGTTTGTCTTTTTTGCTCCAGAGAGCGCCGAAAGTGAAAAAAGGTGCTTTTGCGGATAGAGTCCTCAGGAAAGCAGAGAGGGCCAAATTGTCTGGTGCATTTGAAGGGGTTCCAGGAGGCAGTGAGAACCAGCATCACTTTTCCCCGGTGGCACCTTTGCTGTGGCAGCAAAAGCTGGACGTTTGTCTTTTTTGCTCCAGAGAGCGCCGAAAGTGAAAAAGGGTGCTTTTGAGGATAGACTCCTCAGGAAAGCAGAGAGGGCCAAATTGTCTGGGGCATTTGAAGGGGTTTTAGGAGGGAGTGAGGACCAGCATCACTTTTCCCCGCTGGCACCTTTGCTGTGGCAGCAAAAGCTGGACGTTTGTCTTTTTTGCTCCAGAGAGCGCCAAAAGTGAAAAAAGTTGCTTTTGCGGATAGAGTCCTCAGGAAAGCAGAGAGGGCCAAATTGTCTGGTGCATTTGAAGGGGTTCCAGGAGGCAGTGAGGACCAGCATCACTTTTCCCCGGTGGCACCTTTGCTGTGGCAGCAAAAGCTGGACGTTTGTCTTTTTTGCTCCAGAGAGCGCCGAAAGTGAAAAAAGGTGCTTTTGCGGATAGAGTCCTCAGGAAAGCAGAGAGGGCCAAATTGTCTGGTGCATTTGAAGGGGTTCCAGGAGGCAGTGAGAACCAGCATCACTTTTCCCCGGTGGCACCTTTGCTGTGGCAGCAAAAGCTGGACGTTTGTCTTTTTTGCTCCAGAGAGCGCCGAAAGTGAAAAAAGGTGCTTTTGAGGATAGAGTCCTCAGGAAAGCAGAGAGGGCCAAATTGTCTGGGGCATTTGAAGGGGTTCCAGGAGGCAGTGAGGACCAGCATCACTTTTCCCCGCTGGCACCTTTGCTGTGGCAGCAAAAGCTGGACGTTTGTCTTTTTTGCTCCAGACAGCGCCGAAAGTTAAGAAAGGTGCTTTTGAGGATAGAGTCCTCAGGAAAGCAGAGAGGGCCAAATTGTCTGGTGCATTTGAAGGGGTTCCAGGAGGCAGTGAGGACCAGCATCACTTTTCCCCGCTGGCACCTTTGCTGTGGCAGCAAAAGCTGGACGTTTGTCTTTTTTGCTCCAGACAGCGCCGAAAGTGAAAAAAGGTGCTTTTGCGGATAGAGTCCTCAGGAAAGCAGAGAGGGCCAAATTGTCTGGGGCATTTGAAGGGGTTCCAGGAGGCAGTGAGGACCAGCATCACTTTTCCCCGCTGGCACCTTTGCTGTGGCAGCAAAAGCTGGACGTTTGTCTTTTTTGCTCCAGAGAGCGCCGAAAGTGAAAAAAGGTGCTTTTGCGGATAGAGTCCTCAGGAAAGCAGAGAGGGCCAAATTGTCTGGGGCATTTGAAGGGGTTCCAGGAGGCAGTGAGAACCAGCATCACTTGTCCCCGCTGGCACCTTTGCTGTGGCAGCAAAAGCTGGACGTTTGTCTTTTTTGCTCCAGAGAGCGCCGAAAGTGAAAAAAGGTGTTTTTGCGGATAGAGTCCTCAGGAAAGCAGAGAGGGCCAAATTGTCTGGTGCATTTGAAGGGGTTCCAGGAGGCAGTGAGAACCAGCATCACTTTTCCCCGGTGGCACCTTTGCTGTGGCAGCAAAAGCTGGACGTTTGTCTTTTTTGCTCCAGAGAGCGCCGAAAGTGAAAAAAGGTGCTTTTGAGGATAGAGTCCTCAGGAAAGCAGAGAGGGCCAAATTGTCTGGTGCATTTGAAGGGGTTCCAGGAGGCAGTGAGAACCAGCATCACTTTTCCCCCGTGGCACCTTTGCTGTGGCAGCAAAAGCTGGACGTTTGTCTTTTTTGCTCCAGAGAGCGCCGAAAGTGAAAAAAGGTGCTTTTGCGGATAGAGTCCTCAGGAAAGCAGAGAGGGCCAAATTGTCCGGGGCATTTGAAGGGGTTCCAGGAGGCAGTGAGGACCAGCATCACTTTTCCCCGCTGGCACCTTTGCTGTGGCAGCAAAAGCTGGACGTTTGTCTTTTTTGCTCCAGAGAGCGCCAAAAGTGAAAAAAGGTGCTTTTGAGGATAGAGTCCTCAGGAAAGCAGAGAGGGCCAAATTGTCTGGGGCATTTGAAGGGGTTCCAGGAGGCAGTGAGGACCAGCATCACTTTTCCCCGCTGGCACCTTTGCTGTGGCAGCAAAAGCTGGACGTTTGTCTTTTTTGCTCCAGAGAGCGCCGAAAGTGAAAAAAGGTGCTTTTGCGGATAGAGTCCTCAGGAAAGCAGAGAGGGCCAAATTGTCTGGTGCATTTGAAGGGGTTCCAGGAGGCAGTGAGAACCAGCATCACTTTTCCCCGGTGGCACCTTTGCTGTGGCAGCAAAAGCTGGACGTTTGTCTTTTTTGCTCCAGAGAGCGCCGAAAGTGAAAAAGGGTGCTTTTGAGGATAGACTCCTCAGGAAAGCAGAGAGGGCCAAATTGTCTGGGGCATTTGAAGGGGTTTTAGGAGGCAGTGAGGACCAGCATCACTTTTCCCCGCTGGCACCTTTGCTGTGGCAGCAAAAGCTGGACGTTTGTCTTTTTTGCTCCAGAGAGCGCCAAAAGTGAAAAAAGTTGCTTTTGCGGATAGAGTCCTCAGGAAAGCAGAGAGGGCCAAATTGTCTGGGGCATTTGAAGGGGTTCCAGGAGGCAGTGAGGACCAGCATCACTTTTCCCCGCTGGCACCTTTGCTGTGGCAGCAAAAGCTGGACGTTTGTCTTTTTTGCTCCAGAGAGCGCCGAAAGTGAAAAAAGGTGCTTTTGCGGATAGAGTCCTCAGGAAAGCAGAGAGGGCCAAATTGTCTGGTGCATTTGAAGGGGTTCCAGGAGGCAGTGAGAACCAGCATCACTTTTCCCCGGTGGCACCTTTGCTGTGGCAGCAAAAGCTGGACGTTTGTCTTTTTTGCTCCAGAGAGCGCCGAAAGTGAAAAAAGGTGCTTTTGAGGATAGAGTCCTCAGGAAAGCAGAGAGGGCCAAATTGTCTGGGGCATTTGAAGGGGTTCCAGGAGGCAGTGAGGACCAGCATCACTTTTCCCCGCTGGCACCTTTGCTGTGGCAGCAAAAGCTGGACGTTTGTCTTTTTTGCTCCAGACAGCGCCGAAAGTTAAGAAAGGTGCTTTTGAGGATAGAGTCCTCAGGAAAGCAGAGAGGGCCAAATTGTCTGGTGCATTTGAAGGGGTTCCAGGAGGCAGTGAGGACCAGCATCACTTTTCCCCGCTGGCACCTTTGCTGTGGCAGCAAAAGCTGGACGTTTGTCTTTTTTGCTCCAGACAGCGCCGAAAGTGAAAAAAGGTGCTTTTGCGGATAGAGTCCTCAGGAAAGCAGAGAGGGCCAAATTGTCTGGGGCATTTGAAGGGGTTCCAGGAGGCAGTGAGGACCAGCATCACTTTTCCCCGCTGGCACCTTTGCTGTGGCAGCAAAAGCTGGACGTTTGTCTTTTTTGCTCCAGAGAGCGCCGAAAGTGAAAAAAGGTGCTTTTGCGGATAGAGTCCTCAGGAAAGCAGAGAGGGCCAAATTGTCTGGGGCATTTGAAGGGGTTCCAGGAGGCAGTGAGAACCAGCATCACTTTTCCCCGCTGGCACCTTTGCTGTGGCAGCAAAAGCTGGACGTTTGTCTTTTTTGCTCCAGAGAGCGCCGAAAGTGAAAAAAGGTGTTTTTGCGGATAGAGTCCTCAGGAAAGCAGAGAGGGCCAAATTGTCTGGTGCATTTGAAGGGGTTCCAGGAGGCAGTGAGAACCAGCATCACTTTTCCCCGGTGGCACCTTTGCTGTGGCAGCAAAAGCTGGACGTTTGTCTTTTTTGCTCCAGAGAGCGCCGAAAGTGAAAAAAGGTGCTTTTGAGGATAGAGTCCTCAGGAAAGCAGAGAGGGCCAAATTGTCCGGGGCATTTGAAGGGGTTCCAGGAGGCAGTGAGGACCAGCATCACTTTTCCCGCTGGCACCTTTGCTGTGGCAGCAAAAGCTGGACGTTTGTCTTATTTGCTCCAGACAGCGCCGAAAGTGAAAAAAGGTGCATTTGAGGATAGAGTCCTCAGGAAAGCAGAGAGGGCCAAAATTGTCTGGTGCATTTGAAGGGGTTCCAGGAGGCAGTGAGGACCAGCATCACTTTTCCCCGCTGGCACCTTTGCTGTGGCAGCAAAAGCTGGACGTTTGTCTTTTTTGCTCCAGAGAGCGCCAAAAAGTGAAAAAAGTTGCTTTTGAGGATAGACTCCTCAGGAAAGCAGAGAGGGCCAAATTGTCTGGTGCATTTGAAGGGGTTCCAGGAGGCAGTGAGGACCAGCATCACTTTCCCCGCTGGCACCTTTGCTGTGGCAGCAAAAGCTGGACGTTTGTCTTTTTGCTCCAGAGAGCGCCGAAAGTGAAAAAAAGGTGCTTTTGAGGATAGAGTCCTCAGGAAAGCAGAGAGGCCAAATTGTCTGGGGCATTTGAAGGGGTTCCAGGAGGCAGTGAGGACCAGCATCACTTTCCCCGCTGGCACCTTTGCTGTGGCAGCAAAAGCTGGACGTTTGTCTTTTTTGCTCCAGACAGCGCCAAAAGTGAAAAAAGGTGCTTTTGAGGATAGAGTCCTCAGGAAAGCAGAGAGGGCCAAATTGTCTGGGGCATTTGAAGGGGTTCCAGGAGGCAGTGAGGACCAGCATCACTTTTCCCCGCTGGCACCTTTGCTGTGGCAGCAAAAGCTGGACGTTTGTCTTTTTTGCTCCAGACAGCGCCGAAAGTTAAGAAAGGTGCTTTTGAGGATAGAGTCCTCAGGAAAGCAGAGAGGGCCAAATTGTCTGGGGCATTTGAAGGGGTTCCAGGAGGCAGTGAGGACCAGCATCACTTTTCCCCGCTGGCACCTTTGCTGTGGCAGCAAAGCTGGACGTTTGTCTTTTTTGCTCCAGAGAGCGCCGAAAGTGAAAAAAGGTGCTTTTGCGGATAGAGTCCTCAGGAAAGCAGAGAGGGCCAAATTGTCTGGGGTATTTGAAGGGGTTCCAGGAGGCAGTGAGGACCAGCATCACTTTTCCCCGCTGGCACCTTTGCTGTGGCAGCAAAAGCTGGACGTTTGTCTTTTTTGCTCCAGACAGCGCAAAAGTGAAAAAGGTGCTTTTGAGGATAGAGTCCTCAGGAAAGCAGAGAGGGCCAAATTGTCTGGGGCATTTGAAGGGGTTCCAGGAGGCAGTGAGGACCAGCATCACTTTTCCCCGCTGGCACCTTTGCTGTGGCAGCAAAAGCTGGACGTTTGTCTTTTTGCTCCAGAGAGCGCCGAAAGTGAAAAAAGGTGCTTTTGCGGATAGAGTCCTCAGGAAAGCAGAGAGGGCCAAATTGTCTGGGGCATTTGAAGGGGTTCCAGGAGGCAGTGAGGACCAACATCACTTTTCCCCGCTGGCGCCTTTGCTGTGGCAGCAAAAGCTGGACGTTTGTCTTTTTTGCTCCAGAGAGCGCCGAAAGTGAAAAAAGGTGCTTTTGAGGATAGACTCCTCAGGAAAGCAGAGAGGGCCAAATTGTCTGGGGCATTGAAGGGGTTCCAGGAGGCAGTGAGGACCAGCATCACTTTTCCCCGCTGGCACCTTTGCTGTGGCAGCAAAAGCTGGACGTTTGTCTTTTTTGCTCCAGACAGCGCAAAAGTGAAAAAAGGTGCTTTGAGGATAGAGTCCTCAGGAAAGCAGAGAGGGCCAAATTGTCTGGGGGCATTTGAAGGGGTTCCAGGAGGCAGTGAGGACCAGCATCACTTTTCCCGCTGGCACCTTTGCTGTGGCAGCAAAAGCTGGACGTTTGTCTTTTTTGCTCCAGACAGCGCCGAAAGTGAAAAAAGGTGCTTTTGAGGATAGAGTCCTCAGGAAAGCAGAGAGGGCCAAATTGTCCGGGGCATTTGAAGGGGTTCCAGGAGGCAGTGAGGACCAGCATCACTTTTCCCCGCTGGCACCTTTGCTGTGGCTGCAAAAGCTGGACGTTTGTCTTTTTTGCTCCAGAGAGCGCCGAAAGTGAAAAAGGTGCTTTTGAGGATAGACTCCTCAGGAAAGCAGAGAGGGCCAAATTGTCTGGGGCATGTGAAGGGGTTCCAGGAGGCAGTGAGGACCAGCATCACTTTTCCCCGCTGGCACCTTTGCTGTGGCAGCAAAAGCTGGACGTTTGTCTTTTTTGCTCCAGAGAGCGCCGAAAGTGAAAAAAGAGTGCTTTTGCGGATAGAGTCCTCAGGAAAGCAGAGAGGGCCAAATTGTCTGGGTGCATTTGAAGGGGTTCCAGGAGGCAGTGAGAACCAGCATCACTTTTCCCCGGTGGCACCTTTGCTGTGGCAGCAAAAGCTGGACGTTTGTCTTTTTTGCTCCAGAGAGCGCCGAAAGTGAAAAAAGGTGCTTTTGAGGATAGAGTCCTCAGGAAAGCAGAGAGGGCCAAATTGTCTGGGGGCATTTGAAGGGGTTCCAGGAGGCAGTGAGGACCAGCATCACTTTTCCCCGCTGGCACCTTTGCTGTGGCAGCAAAAGCTGGACGTTTGTCTTTTTTGCTCCAGACAGCAGCGCCGAAAGTTAAGAAAGGTGCTTTTGAGGATAGAGTCCTCAGGAAAGCAGAGAGGGCCAAATTGTCTGGTGCATTTGAAGGGGTTCCAGGAGGCAGTGAGGACCAGCATCACTTTTCCCCGCTGGCACCTTTGCTGTGGCAGCAAAAGCTGGACGTTTGTCTTTTTTGCTCCAGACAGCGCCGAAAGTGAAAAAAGGTGCTTTTGCGGATAGAGTCCTCAGGAAAGCAGAGAGGGCCAAATTGTCTGGGGCATTTGAAGGGGTTCCAGGAGGCAGTGAGGACCAGCATCACTTTTCCCCGCTGGCACCTTTGCTGTGGCAGCAAAAGCTGGACGTTTGTCTTTTTTGCTCCAGAGAGCGCCGAAAGTGAAAAAAGGTGCTTTTGCGGATAGAGTCCTCAGGAAAGCAGAGAGGGCCAAATTGTCTGGGGCATTTGAAGGGGTTCCAGGAGGCAGTGAGAACCAGCATCACTTTTCCCCGCTGGCACCTTTGCTGTGGCAGCAAAAGCTGGACGTTTGTCTTTTTTGCTCCAGAGAGCGCCGAAAGTGAAAAAAGGTGTTTTTGCGGATAGAGTCCTCAGGAAAGCAGAGAGGGCCAAATTGTCTGGTGCATTTGAAGGGGTTCCAGGAGGCAGTGAGAACCAGCATCACTTTTCCCCGGTGGCACCTTTGCTGTGGCAGCAAAAGCTGGACGTTTGTCTTTTTTGCTCCAGAGAGCGCCGAAAGTGAAAAAAGGTGCTTTTGAGGATAGAGTCCTCAGGAAAGCAGAGAGGGCCAAATTGTCCGGGGCATTTGAAGGGGTTCCAGGAGGCAGTGAGGACCAGCATCACTTTTCCCCGCTGGCACCTTTGCTGTGGCAGCAAAGCTGGACGTTTGTCTTATTTGCTCCAGACAGCGCCGAAAGTGAAAAAAGGTGCATTTGAGGATAGAGTCCTCAGGAAAGCAGAGAGGGCCAAATTGTCTGGTGCATTTGAAGGGGTTCCAGGAGGCAGTGAGGACCAGCATCACTTTTCCCCGCTGGCACCTTTGCTGTGGCAGCAAAAGCTGGACGTTTGTCTTTTTTGCTCCAGAGAGCGCCAAAAGTGAAAAAAGTTGCTTTTGAGGATAGACTCCTCAGGAAAGCAGAGAGGGCCAAATTGTCTGGTGCATTTGAAGGGGTTCCAGGAGGCAGTGAGGACCAGCATCACTTTTCCCCGCTGGCACCTTTGCTGTGGCAGCAAAAGCTGGACGTTTGTCTTTTTTGCTCCAGAGAGCGCCGAAAGTGAAAAAAGGTGCTTTTGAGGATAGAGTCCTCAGGAAAGCAGAGAGGGCCAAATTGTCTGGGGCATTTGAAGGGGTTCCAGGAGGCAGTGAGGACCAGCATCACTTTTCCCCGCTGGCACCTTTGCTGTGGCAGCAAAAGCTGGACGTTTGTCTTTTTTGCTCCAGACAGCGCCAAAAGTGAAAAAAGGTGCTTTTGAGGATAGAGTCCTCAGGAAAGCAGAGAGGGCCAAATTGTCTGGGGCATTTGAAGGGGTTCCAGGAGGCAGTGAGGACCAGCATCACTTTTCCCCGCTGGCACCTTTGCTGTGGCAGCAAAAGCTGGACGTTTGTCTTTTTTGCTCCAGACAGCGCCGAAAGTTAAGAAAGGTGCTTTTGAGGATAGAGTCCTCAGGAAAGCAGAGAGGGCCAAATTGTCTGGGGCATTTGAAGGGGTTCCAGGAGGCAGTGAGGACCAGCATCACTTTTCCCCGCTGGCACCTTTGCTGTGGCAGCAAAAGCTGGACGTTTGTCTTTTTTGCTCCAGAGAGCGCCGAAAGTGAAAAAAGGTGCTTTTGCGGATAGAGTCCTCAGGAAAGCAGAGAGGGCCAAATTGTCTGGGGTATTTGAAGGGGTTCCAGGAGGCAGTGAGGACCAGCATCACTTTTCCCCGCTGGCACCTTTGCTGTGGCAGCAAAAGCTGGACGTTTGTCTTTTTTGCTCCAGACAGCGCAAAAGTGAAAAAAGGTGCTTTTGAGGATAGAGTCCTCAGGAAAGCAGAGAGGGCCAAATTGTCTGGGGCATTTGAAGGGGTTCCAGGAGGCAGTGAGGACCAGCATCACTTTTCCCCGCTGGCACCTTTGCTGTGGCAGCAAAAGCTGGACGTTTGTCTTTTTTGCTCCAGAGAGCGCCGAAAGTGAAAAAAGGTGCTTTTGCGGATAGAGTCCTCAGGAAAGCAGAGAGGGCCAAATTGTCTGGGGCATTTGAAGGGGTTCCAGGAGGCAGTGAGGACCAACATCACTTTTCCCCGCTGGCGCCTTTGCTGTGGCAGCAAAAGCTGGACGTTTGTCTTT
Source organism: Vanellus vanellus (assembly GCF_965231255.1). Lineage (NCBI taxonomy): Eukaryota > Metazoa > Chordata > Aves > Charadriiformes > Charadriidae > Vanellus > Vanellus vanellus. The sequence continues at coordinate 51,658 of NW_028128211.1, forward strand.
TTTGCTCCAGAGAGCGCCGAAAGTGAAAAAAGGTGCTTTTGAGGATAGACTCCTCAGGAAAGCAGAGAGGGCCAAATTGTCTGGGGCATTTGAAGGGGTTCCAGGAGGCAGTGAGGACCAGCATCACTTTTCCCCGCTGGCACCTTTGCTGTGGCAGCAAAAGCTGGACGTTTGTCTTTTTTGCTCCAGACAGCGCAAAAGTGAAAAAAGGTGCTTTTGAGGATAGAGTCCTCAGGAAAGCAGAGAGGGCCAAATTGTCTGGGGCATTTGAAGGGGTTCCAGGAGGCAGTGAGGACCAGCATCACTTTTCCCCGCTGGCACCTTTGCTGTGGCAGCAAAAGCTGGACGTTTGTCTTTTTTGCTCCAGACAGCGCCGAAAGTGAAAAAAGGTGCTTTTGAGGATAGAGTCCTCAGGAAAGCAGAGAGGGCCAAATTGTCCGGGGCATTTGAAGGGGTTCCAGGAGGCAGTGAGGACCAGCATCACTTTTCCCCGCTGGCACCTTTGCTGTGGCTGCAAAAGCTGGACGTTTGTCTTTTTTGCTCCAGAGAGCGCCGAAAGTGAAAAAAGGTGCTTTTGAGGATAGACTCCTCAGGAAAGCAGAGAGGGCCAAATTGTCTGGGGCATTTGAAGGGGTTCCAGGAGGCAGTGAGGACCAGCATCACTTTTCCCCGCTGGCACCTTTGCTGTGGCAGCAAAAGCTGGACGTTTGTCTTTTTTGCTCCAGAGAGCGCCAAAAGTGAAAAAAGGTGCTTTTGCGGATAGAGTCCTAAGGAAAGCAGAGAGGGCCAAATTGTCTGGTGCATTTGAAGGGGTTCCAGGAGGCAGTGAGGACCAGCATCACTTTTCCCCGCTGGCACCTTTGCTGTGGCAGCAAAAGCTGGACGTTTGTCTTTTTTGCTCCAGAGAGCGCCGAAAGTGAAAAAAGGTGCTTTTGCGGATAGAGTCCTCAGGAAAGCAGAGAGGGCCAAATTGTCTGGGGCATTTGAAGGGGTTCCAGGAGGCAGTGAGGACCAGCATCACTTTTCCCCGCTGGCACCTTTGCTGTGGCAGCAAAAGCTGGACGTTTGTCTTTTTTGCTCCAGAGAGCGCCGAAAGTGAAAAAAGGTGCTTTTGAGGATAGAGTCCTCAGGAAAGCAGAGAGGGCCAAATTGTCTGGTGCATTTGAAGGGGTTCCAGGAGGCAGTGAGAACCAGCATCACTTTTCCCCGCTGGCACCTTTGCTGTGGCAGCAAAAGCTGGACGTTTGTCTTTTTTGCTCCAGACAGCGCCGAAAGTGAAAAAAGGTGCTTTTGAGGATAGACTCCTCAGGAAAGCAGAGAGGGCCAAATTGTCTGGGGCATTTGAAGGGGTTCCAGGAGGCAGTGAGGACCAGCATCACTTTTCCCCGCTGGCACCTTTGCTGTGGCACCAAAAGCTGGACGTTTGTCTTTTTTGCTCCAGACAGCGCCAAAAGTGAAAAAAGGTGCTTTTGCGGAGAGAGTCCTCAGGAAAGCAGAGAGGGCCAAATTGTCTGGGGCATTTGAAGGGGTTCCAGGAGGCAGTGAGAACCAGCATCACTTTTCCCCGCTGGCACCTTTGCTGTGGCAGCAAAAGCTGGACGTTTGTCTTTTTTGCTCCAGAGAGCGCCGAAAGTGAAAAAAGGCGCTTTTGAGGATAGAGTCCTCAGGAAAGCAGAGAGGGCCAAATTGTCTGGGGCATTTGAAGGGGTTCCAGGAGGCAGTGAGGACCAGCATCACTTTTCCCCGCTGGCACCTTTGCTGTGGCAGCAAAAGCTGGACGTTTGTCTTTTTTGCTCCAGAGAGCGCCGAAAGTGAAAAAAGGTGCTTTTGAGGATAGACTCCTCAGGAAAGCAGAGAGGGCCAAATTGTCTGGTGCATTTGAAGGGGTTCCAGGAGGCAGTGAGGACCAGCATCACTTTTCCCCGCTGGCACCTTTGCTGTGGCAGCAAAAGCTGGACGTTTGTCTTTTTTGCTCCAGAGAGCGCCGAAAGTGAAAAAAGGTGCTTTTGAGGATAGACTCCTCAGGAAAGCAGAGAGGGCCTAATTGTCTGGGGCATTTGAAGGGGTTCCAGGAGGCAGTGAGGACCAGCATCACTTTTCCCCGCTGGCACCTTTGCTGTGGCAGCAAAAGCTGGACGTTTGTCTTTTTTGCTCCAGACAGCGCCAAAAGTGAAAAAAGGTGCTTTTGCGGATAGAGTCCTCAGGAAAGCAGAGAGGGCCAAATTGTCTGGGGCATTTGAAGGGGTTCCAGGAGGCAGTGAGAACCAGCATCACTTTTCCCCGCTGGCACCTTTGCTGTGGCAGCAAAAGCTGGACGTTTGTCTTTTTTGCTCCAGACAGCGCCGAAAGTGAAAAAAGGTGCTTTTGAGGATAGACTCCTCAGGAAAGCAGAGAGGGCCAAATTGTCTGGTGCATTTGAAGGGGTTCCAGGAGGCAGTGAGAACCAGCATCACTTTTCCCCGCTGGCACCTTTGCTGTGGCAGCAAAAGCTGGACGTTTGTCTTTTTTGCTCCAGACAGCGCCGAAAGTGAAAAAAGGTGCTTTTGAGGATAGACTCCTCAGGAAAGCAGAGAGGGCCAAATTGTCTGGGGCATTTGAAGGGGTTCCAGGAGGCAGTGAGGACCAGCATCACTTTTCCCCGCTGGCACCTTTGCTGTGGCACCAAAAGCTGGACGTTTGTCTTTTTTGCTCCAGACAGCGCCAAAAGTGAAAAAAGGTGCTTTTGCGGATAGAGTCCTCAGGAAAGCAGAGAGGGCCAAATTGTCTGGGGCATTTGAAGGGGTTCCAGGAGGCAGTGAGAACCAGCATCACTTTTCCCCGCTGGCACCTTTGCTGTGGCAGCAAAAGCTGGACGTTTGTCTTTTTTGCTCCAGAGAGCGCCGAAAGTGAAAAAAGGCGCTTTTGAGGATAGAGTCCTCAGGAAAGCAGAGAGGGCCAAATTGTCTGGGGCATTTGAAGGGGTTCCAGGAGGCAGTGAGGACCAGCATCACTTTTCCCCGCTGGCACCTTTGCTGTGGCAGCAAAAGCTGGACGTTTGTCTTTTTTGCTCCAGACAGCGCCGAAAGTGAAAAAAGGTGCATTTGAGGATAGAGTCCTCAGGAAAGCAGAGAGGGCCAAATTGTCTGGGACATTTGAAGGGGTTCCAGGAGGCAGTGAGGACCAGCATCACTTTTCCCCGCTGGCACCTTTGCTGTGGCAGCAAAAGCTGGACGTTTGTCTTTTTTGCTCCAGAGAGCGCCAAAAGTGAAAAAAGGTGCATTTGAGGATAGACTCCTCAGGAAAGCAGAGAGGGCCAAATTGTCTGGGGCATTTGAAGGGGTTCCAGGAGGCAGTGAGGACCAGCATCACTTTTCCCCGGTGGCACCTTTGCTGTGGCAGCAAAAGCTGGACGTTTGTCTTTTTTGCTCCAGACAGCGCCGAAAGTGAAAAAAGGTGCTTTTGAGGATAGACTCCTCAGGAAAGCAGAGAGGGCCAAATTGTCTGGGGCATTTGAAGGGGTTCCAGGAGGCAGTGAGAACCAGCATCACTTTTCCCCGCTGGCACCTTTGCTGTGGCAGCAAAAGCTGGACGTTTGTCTTTTTTGCTACAGAGAGCGCCGAAAGTGAAAAAAGGTGCTTTTGAGGATAGAGTCCTCAGGAAAGCAGAGAGGGCCAAATTGTCTGGTGCATTTGAAGGGGTTCCAGGAGGCAGTGAGAACCAGCATCACTTTTCCCCGCTGGCACCTTTGCTGTGGCAGGAAAAGCTGGACGTTTGTATTTTTTGCTCCAGACAGCGCCGAAAGTGAAAAAAGGTGCATTTGAGGATAGAGTCCTCAGGAAAGCAGAGAGGGCCAAATTGTCTGGGGCATTTGAAGGGGTTCCAGGAGGCAGTGAGGACCAGCATCACTTTTCCCCGCTGGCACCTTTGCTGTGGCAGCAAAAGCTGGACGTTTGTCTTTTTTGCTCCAGACAGCGCCAAAAGTGAAAAAAGGTGCTTTTGCGGATAGAGTCCTCAGGAAAGCAGAGAGGGCCAAATTGTCTGGGGCATTTGAAGGGGTTCCAGGAGGCAGTGAAGACCAGCATCACTTTTCCCCGCTGGCACCTTTGCTGTGGCAGCAAAAGCTGGACGTTTGTCTTTTTTGCTCCAGAGAGCGCCGAAAGTGAAAAAAGGTGCTTTTGAGGATAGACTCCTCAGGAAAGCAGAGAGGGCCAAATTGTCTGGGGCATTTGAAGGGGTTCCAGGAGGCAGTGAGGACCAGCATCACTTTTCCCCGCTGGCACCTTTGCTGTGGCAGCAAAAGCTGGACGTTTGTCTTTTTTGCTCCAGAGAGCGCCAAAAGTGAAAAAAGGTGCTTTTGCGGATAGAGTCCTAAGGAAAGCAGAGAGGGCCAAATTGTCTGGTGCATTTGAAGGGGTTCCAGGAGGCAGTGAGGACCAGCATCACTTTTCCCCGCTGGCACCTTTGCTGTGGCAGCAAAAGCTGGACGTTTGTCTTTTTTGCTCCAGACAGCGCCGAAAGTGAAAAAAGGTGCTTTTGAGGATAGACTCCTCAGGAAAGCAGAGAGGGCCAAATTGTCTGGGGCATTTGAAGGGGTTCCAGGAGGCAGTGAGGACCAGCATCACTTTTCCCCGCTGGCACCTTTGCTGTGGCAGCAAAAGCTGGACGTTTGTCTTTTTTGCTCCAGACAGCGCCAAAAGTGAAAAAAGGTGCTTTTGCGGATAGAGTCCTCAGGAAAGCAGAGAGGGCCAAATTGTCTGGGGCATTTGAAGGGGTTCCAGGAGGCAGTGAGAACCAGCATCACTTTTCCCCGCTGGCACCTTTGCTGTGGCAGCAAAAGCTGGACGTTTGTCTTTTTTGCTCCAGACAGCGCCGAAAGTGAAAAAAGGTGCTTTTGAGGATAGACTCCTCAGGAAAGCAGAGAGGGCCAAATTGTCTGGGGCATTTGAAGGGGTTCCAGGAGGCAGTGAGAACCAGCATCACTTTTCCCCGCTGGCACCTTTGCTGTGGCAGCAAAAGCTGGACGTTTGTCTTTTTTGCTCCAGACAGCGCCGAAAGTGAAAAAAGGTGCTTTTGAGGATAGACTCCTCAGGAAAGCAGAGAGGGCCAAATTGTCTGGGGCATTTGAAGGGGTTCCAGGAGGCAGTGAGGACCAGCATCACTTTTCCCCGCTGGCACCTTTGCTGTGGCACCAAAAGCTGGACGTTTGTCTTTTTTGCTCCAGACAGCGCCAAAAGTGAAAAAAGGTGCTTTTGCGGAGAGAGTCCTCAGGAAAGCAGAGAGGGCCAAATTGTCTGGTGCATTTGAAGGGGTTCCAGGAGGCAGTGAGAACCAGCATCACTTTTCCCCGCTGGCACCTTTGCTGTGGCAGCAAAAGCTGGACGTTTGTCTTTTTTGCTCCAGACAGCGCCGAAAGTGAAAAAAGGTGCTTTTGAGGATAGACTCCTCAGGAAAGCAGAGAGGGCCAAATTGTCTGGGGCATTTGAAGGGGTTCCAGGAGGCAGTGAGGACCAGCATCACTTTTCCCCGCTGGCACCTTTGCTGTGGCAGCAAAAGCTGGACGTTTGTCTTTTTTGCTCCAGACAGCGCAAAAGTGAAAAAAGGTGCTTTTGAGGATAGAGTCCTCAGGAAAGCAGAGAGGGCCAAATTGTCTGGTGCATTTGAAGGGGTTCCAGGAGGCAGTGAGGACCAGCATCACTTTTCCCCGCTGGCACCTTTGCTGTGGCAGCAAAAGCTGGACGTTTGTCTTTTTTGCTCCAGAGAGCGCCAAAAGTGAAAAAAGTTGCTTTTGAGGATAGACTCCTCAGGAAAGCAGAGAGGGCCAAATTGTCTGGTGCATTTGAAGGGGTTCCAGGAGGCAGTGAGGACCAGCATCACTTTTCCCCGCTGGCACCTTTGCTGTGGCAGCAAAAGCTGGACGTTTGTCTTTTTTGCTCCAGAGAGCGCCGAAAGTGAAAAAAGGTGCTTTTGAGGATAGAGTCCTCAGGAAAGCAGAGAGGGCCAAATTGTCCGGGGCATTTGAAGGGGTTCCAGGAGGCAGTGAGGACCAGCATCACTTTTCCCCGCTGGCACCTTTGCTGTGGCAGCAAAAGCTGGACGTTTGTCTTTTTTGCTCCAGACAGCGCCAAAAGTGAAAAAAGGTGCTTTTGAGGATAGAGTCCTCAGGAAAGCAGAGAGGGCCAAATTGTCTGGGGCATTTGAAGGGGTTCCAGGAGGCAGTGAGGACCAGCATCACTTTTCCCCGCTGGCACCTTTGCTGTGGCAGCAAAAGCTGGACGTTTGTCTTTTTTGCTCCAGACAGCGCCGAAAGTTAAGAAAGGTGCTTTTGAGGATAGAGTCCTCAGGAAAGCAGAGAGGGCCAAATTGTCTGGGGCATTTGAAGGGGTTCCAGGAGGCAGTGAGGACCAGCATCACTTTTCCCCGCTGGCACCTTTGCTGTGGCAGCAAAAGCTGGACGTTTGTCTTTTTTGCTCCAGAGAGCGCCTAAAGTGAAAAAAGGTGCTTTTGCGGATAGAGTCCTCAGGAAAGCAGAGAGGGCCAAATTGTCTGGGGTATTTGAAGGGGTTCCAGGAGGCAGTGAGGACCAGCATCACTTTTCCCCGCTGGCACCTTTGCTGTGGCAGCAAAAGCTGGACGTTTGTCTTTTTTGCTCCAGACAGCGCAAAAGTGAAAAAAGGTGCTTTTGAGGATAGAGTCCTCAGGAAAGCAGAGAGGGCCAAATTGTCTGGGGCATTTGAAGGGGTTCCAGGAGGCAGTGAGGACCAGCATCACTTTTCCCCGCTGGCACCTTTGCTGTGGCAGCAAAAGCTGGACGTTTGTCTTTTTTGCTCCAGAGAGCGCCGAAAGTGAAAAAAGGTGCTTTTGCGGATAGAGTCCTCAGGAAAGCAGAGAGGGCCAAATTGTCTGGGGCATTTGAAGGGGTTCCAGGAGGCAGTGAGGACCAACATCACTTTTCCCCGCTGGCGCCTTTGCTGTGGCAGCAAAAGCTGGACGTTTGTCTTTTTTGCTCCAGAGAGCGCCGAAAGTGAAAAAAGGTGCTTTTGAGGATAGACTCCTCAGGAAAGCAGAGAGGGCCAAATTATCTGGGGCATTTGAAGGGGTTCCAGGAGGCAGTGAGGACCAGCATCACTTTTCCCCGCTGGCACCTTTGCTGTGGCAGCAAAAGCTGGACGTTTGTCTTTTTTGCTCCAGACAGCGCAAAAGTGAAAAAAGGTGCTTTTGAGGATAGAGTCCTCAGGAAAGCAGAGAGGGCCAAATTGTCTGGGGCATTTGAAGGGGTTCCAGGAGGCAGTGAGGACCAGCATCACTTTTCCCCGCTGGCACCTTTGCTGTGGCAGCAAAAGCTGGACGTTTGTCTTTTTTGCTCCAGACAGCGCCGAAAGTGAAAAAAGGTGCTTTTGAGGATAGAGTCCTCAGGAAAGCAGAGAGGGCCAAATTGTCCGGGGCATTTGAAGGGGTTCCAGGAGGCAGTGAGGACCAGCATCACTTTTCCCCGCTGGCACCTTTGCTGTGGCTGCAAAAGCTGGACGTTTGTCTTTTTTGCTCCAGAGAGCGCCGAAAGTGAAAAAAGGTGCTTTTGAGGATAGACTCCTCAGGAAAGCAGAGAGGGCCAAATTGTCTGGGGCATTTGAAGGGGTTCCAGGAGGCAGTGAGGACCAGCATCACTTTTCCCCGCTGGCACCTTTGCTGTGGCAGCAAAAGCTGGACGTTTGTCTTTTTTGCTCCAGAGAGCGCCGAAAGTGAAAAAAGGTGCTTTTGAGGATAGAGTCCTCAGGAAAGCAGAGAGGGCCAAATTGTCCGGGGCATTTGAAGGGGTTCCAGGAGGCAGTGAGGACCAGCATCACTTTTCCCCGCTGGCACCTTTGCTGTGGCAGCAAAAGCTGGACGTTTGTCTTATTTGCTCCAGACAGCGCCGAAAGTGAAAAAAGGTGCATTTGAGGATAGAGTCCTCAGGAAAGCAGAGAGGGCCAAATTGTCTGGTGCATTTGAAGGGGTTCCAGGAGGCAGTGAGGACCAGCATCACTTTTCCCCGCTGGCACCTTTGCTGTGGCAGCAAAAGCTGGACGTTTGTCTTTTTTGCTCCAGAGAGCGCCAAAAGTGAAAAAAGTTGCTTTTGAGGATAGACTCCTCAGGAAAGCAGAGAGGGCCAAATTGTCTGGTGCATTTGAAGGGGTTCCAGGAGGCAGTGAGGACCAGCATCACTTTTCCCCGCTGGCACCTTTGCTGTGGCAGCAAAAGCTGGACGTTTGTCTTTTTTGCTCCAGAGAGCGCCGAAAGTGAAAAAAGGTGCTTTTGAGGATAGAGTCCTCAGGAAAGCAGAGAGGGCCAAATTGTCTGGGGCATTTGAAGGAAGGGGTTCCAGGAGGCAGTGAGGACCAGCATCACTTTTCCCGCTGGCACCTTTGCTGTGGCAGCAAAAGCTGGACGTTTGTCTTTTTTGCTCCAGACAGCGCCAAAAGTGAAAAAAGGTGCTTTTGAGGATAGAGTCCTCAGGAAAGCAGAGAGGGCCAAATTGTCTGGGGCATTTGAAGGGGTTCCAGGAGGCAGTGAGGACCAGCATCACTTTTCCCCGCTGGCACCTTTGCTGTGGCAGCAAAAGCTGGACGTTTGTCTTTTTTGCTCCAGACAGCGCCGAAAGTTAAGAAAGGTGCTTTTGAGGATAGAGTCCTCAGGAAAAGCAGAGAGGGCCAAATTGTCTGGGGGCATTTGAAGGGGTTCCAGGAGGCAGTGAGGACCAGCATCACTTTTCCCCGCTGGCACCTTTGCTGTGGCAGCAAAAGCTGGACGTTTGTCTTTTTTGCTCCAGAGAGCGCCGAAAGTGAAAAAAGGTGCTTTTGCGGATAGAGTCCTCAGGAAAGCAGAGAGGGCCAAATTGTCTGGGGTATTTGAAGGGGTTCCAGGAGGCAGTGAGGACCAGCATCACTTTTCCACGCTGGCACCTTTGCTGTGGCAGCAAAAGCTGAGACGTTTGTCTTTTTTGCTCCAGAACAGCGCAAAAGTGAAAAAAGGCTTTTGAGGATAGAGTCCTCAGGAAAGCAGAGAGGGCCAAATTGTCTGGGGCATTTGAAGGGGTTCCAGGAGGCAGTGAGGACCAGCATCACTTTTCCCCGCTGGCACCTTTGCTGTGGCAGCAAAAGCTGGACGTTTGTCTTTTTTGCTCCAGAGAGCGCCGAAAGTGAAAAAAGGTGCTTTTGCGGATAGAGTCCTCAGGAAAGCAGAGAGGGCCAAATTGTCTGGGGCATTTGAAGGGGTTCCAGGAGGCAGTGAGGACCAACATCACTTTTCCCCGCTGGCGCCTTTGCTGTGGCAGCAAAAGCTGGACGTTTGTCTTTTTTGCTCCAGAGAGCGCCGAAAGTGAAAAAAGGTGCTTTTGAGGATAGACTCCTCAGGAAAGCAGAGAGGGCCAAATTGTCTGGGGCATTTGAAGGGGTTCCAGGAGGCAGTGAGGACCAGCATCACTTTTCCCCGCTGGCACCTTTGCTGTGGCAGCAAAAGCTGGACGTTTGTCTTTTTTGCTCCAGACAGCGCAAAAGTGAAAAAAGGTGCTTTTGAGGATAGAGTCCTCAGGAAAGCAGAGAGGGCCAAATTGTCTGGGGCATTTGAAGGGGTTCCAGGAGGCAGTGAGGACCAGCATCACTTTTCCCCGCTGGCACCTTTGCTGTGGCAGCAAAAGCTGGACGTTTGTCTTTTTTGCTCCAGACAGCGCCGAAAGTGAAAAAAGGTGCTTTTGAGGATAGAGTCCTCAGGAAAGCAGAGAGGGCCAAATTGTCCGGGGCATTTGAAGGGGTTCCAGGAGGCAGTGAGGACCAGCATCACTTTTCCCCGCTGGCACCTTTGCTGTGGCTGCAAAAGCTGGACGTTTGTCTTTTTTGCTCCAGAGAGCGCCGAAAGTGAAAAAAGGTGCTTTTGAGGATAGACTCCTCAGGAAAGCAGAGAGGGCCAAATTGTCTGGGGCATTTGAAGGGGTTCCAGGAGGCAGTGAGGACCAGCATCACTTTTCCCCGCTGGCACCTTTGCTGTGGCAGCAAAAGCTGGACGTTTGTCTTTTTTGCTCCAGAGAGCGCCAAAAGTGAAAAAAGGTGCTTTTGCGGATAGAGTCCTAAGGAAAGCAGAGAGGGCCAAATTGTCTGGTGCATTTGAAGGGGTTCCAGGAGGCAGTGAGGACCAGCATCACTTTTCCCCGCTGGCACCTTTGCTGTGGCAGCAAAAGCTGGACGTTTGTCTTTTTTGCTCCAGAGAGCGCCGAAAGTGAAAAAAGGTGCTTTTGCGGATAGAGTCCTCAGGAAAGCAGAGAGGGCCAAATTGTCTGGGGCATTTGAAGGGGTTCCAGGAGGCAGTGAGGACCAGCATCACTTTTCCCCGCTGGCACCTTTGCTGTGGCAGCAAAAGCTGGACGTTTGTCTTTTTTGCTCCAGAGAGCGCCGAAAGTGAAAAAAGGTGCTTTTGAGGATAGAGTCCTCAGGAAAGCAGAGAGGGCCAAATTGTCTGGTGCATTTGAAGGGGTTCCAGGAGGCAGTGAGAACCAGCATCACTTTTCCCCGCTGGCACCTTTGCTGTGGCAGCAAAAGCTGGACGTTTGTCTTTTTTGCTCCAGACAGCGCCGAAAGTGAAAAAAGGTGCTTTTGAGGA
>NW_028128210.1:0-38604 GCF_965231255.1 Vanellus vanellus
AGGTGCTTTTGAGGATAGAGTCCTCAGGAAAGCAGAGAGGGCCAAATTGTCTGGGGCATTTGAAGGGGTTCCAGGAGGCAGTGAGGACCAGCATCACTTTTCCCCGCTGGCACCTTTGCTGTGGCAGCAAAAGCTGGACGTTTGTCTTTTTTTGCTCCAGACAGCGCCGAAAGTGAAAAAAGGTGCTTTTGAGGATAGAGTCCTCAGGAAAGCAGAGAGGGCCAAATTGTCTGGGGCATTTGAAGGGGTTCCAGGAGGCAGTGAGGACCAGCATCACTTTTCCCCCGCTGGCACCTTTGCTGTGGCAGCAAAAGCTGGACGTTTGTCTTTTTTGCTCCAGACAGCGCCGAAAGTGAAAAAAGTTGCTTTTGAGGATAAAGACCTCAGGAAAGCAGAGAGGGCCAAATTGTCTGGGGCATTTGAAGGGGTTCCAGGAGGCAGTGAGAACCAGCATCACTTTTCCCCGCTGGCAGTTTTGCTGTGGCAGCAAAAGCTGGACGTTTGTATTTTTGCTCCAGACAGTGCCGAAAGTGAAAAAGGTGCTTTTGAGGATAGAGTCCTCAGGAAAGCAGAGAGGGCCAAATTGTCTGAGGCATTTGAAGGGGTTCCAGGAGGCAGTGAGAACCAGCATCACTTTTCCCCGCTGGCACCTTTGCTGTGGCAGCAAAAGCTAGACGTTTGTCTTTTTTGCTCCAGACAGCGCCGAAAGTGAAAAAAGGTGCTTTGAGGATAGAGTCCTCAGGAAAGCAGAGAGGGCCAAATTGTCTGAGGCATTTGAAGGTGTTCCAGGAGCAGTGAGAACCAGCATCACTTTTCCCCGCTGGCACCTTTGCTGTGGCAGCAAAAGCTGGACGTTTGTCTTTTTTGCTCCAGAGAGCGCCGAAAGTGAAAAAAGGTGCTTTTGAGGATAGAGTCCTCAGGAAAGCAGAGAGGGCCAAATTGTCTGGGGCATTTGAAGGGGTTCCAGGAGGCAGTGAGGACCAGCATCACTTTTCCCCGCTGGCACCTTTGCTGTGGCAGCAAAAGCTGGACGTTTGTCTTTTTTGCTCCAGACAGCGCCGAAAGTGAAAAAAGGTGCTTTTGAGGATAGAGTCCTCAGGAAAGCAGAGAGGGCCAAATTGTCTGGGGCATTTGAAGGGGTTCCAGGAGGCAGTGAGGACCAGCATCACTTTTCCCCGCTGGCACCTTTGCTGTGGCAGCAAAAGCTGGACGTTTGTCTTTTTTGCTCCAGACAGCGCCGAAAGTGAAAAAAGGTGCTTTTGAGGATAGAGTCCTCAGGAAAGCAGAGAGGGCCAAATTGTCTGGGGCATTTGAAGGGGTTCCAGGAGGCAGTGAGGACCAGCATCACTTTTCCCCGCTGGCACCTTTGCTGTGGCAGCAAAAGCTGGACGTTTGTCTTTTTTGCTCCAGACAGCGCCGAAAGTGAAAAAAGTTGCTTTTGAGGATAAAGACCTCAGGAAAGCAGAGAGGGCCAAATTGTCTGGGGCATTTGAAGGGGTTCCAGGAGGCAGTGAGAACCAGCATCACTTTTCCCCGCTGGCAGTTTTGCTGTGGCAGCAAAAGCTGGACGTTTGTATTTTTGCTCCAGACAGTGCCGAAAGTGAAAAAAGGTGCTTTTGAGGATAGAGTCCTCAGGAAAGCAGAGAGGGCCAAATTGTCTGAGGCATTTGAAGGGGTTCCAGGAGGCAGTGAGAACCAGCATCACTTTTCCCCGCTGGCACCTTTGCTGTGGCAGCAAAAGCTAGACGTTTGTCTTTTTTGCTCCAGACAGCGCCGAAAGTGAAAAAGGTGCTTTTGAGGATAGAGTCCTCAGGAAAGCAGAGAGGGCCAAATTGTCTGGGGCATTTGAAGGAGTTCCAGGAGGCAGTGAGGACCAGCATCACTTTTCCCCGCTTGCACCTTTGCTGTGGCAGCAAAAGCTGGACGTTTGTATTTTTTGCTCCAGACAGCGCCGAAAGTGAAAAAAGGTGCTTTTGAGGATAAAGTCCTCAGGAAAGCAGAGAGGGCCAAATTGTCTGGGGCATTTGAAGGGGTTCCAGGAGGCAGTGAGGACCAGCATCACTTTTCCCCGCTGGCAGTTTTGCTGTGGCAGCAAAAGCTGGACGTTTGTCTTTTTTGCTCCAGAGAGCGCCGAAAGTGAAAAAAGGTGCTTTTGAGGATAGAGTCCTCAGGAAAGCAGAGAGGGCCAAATTGTCTGGGGCATTTGAAGGGGTTCCAGGAGGCAGTGAGGACCAGCATCACTTTTCCCCGCTGGCACTTTTGCTGTGGCAGCAAAAGCTGGACGTTTGTCTTTTTTGCTCCATACAGCGCAGAAAGTGAAAAAAGGTGCTTTTGAGGATAGAGTCCTCAGGAAAGCAGAGAGGGCCAAATTGTCTGAGGCATTTGAAGGGGTTCCAGGAGGCAGTGAGAACCAGCATCACTTTTCCCCGCTGGCACTTTTGCTGTGGCAGCAAAAGCTGGACGTTTGTCTTTTTTGCTCCAGAGAGCGCCGAAAGTGAAAAAAGGTGCTTTTGAGGATAGAGTGCTCAGGAAAGCAGAGAGGGCCAAATTGTCTGGGGCATTTGAAGGGGTTCCAGGAGGCAGTGAGGACCAGCATCACTTTTCCCCGCTGGCACCTTTGCTGTGGCAGCAAAAGCTGGACGTTTGTCTTTTTTGCTCCAGACAGCGCCGAAAGTGAAAAAAGGTGCTTTTGAGGATAGAGTCCTCAGGAAAGCAGAGAGGGCCAAAATTGTCTGGGGCATTTGAAGGGGTTCCAGGAGGCAGTGAGGACCAGCATCACTTTTCCCCGCTGGCACCTTTGCTGTGGCAGCAAAAGCTGGACGTTTGTCTTTTTTTGCTCCAGACAGCGCCGAAAGTTGAAAAAAGTTGCTTTTGAGGATAGAGTCCTCAGGAAAGCAGAGAGGGCCAAATTGTCTGGGGCATTTGAAGGGGTTCCAGGAGGCAGTGAGGACCAGCATCACTTTTCCCCGCTGGCACCTTTGCTGTGGCAGCAAAAGCTGGACGTTTGTCTTTTTTGCTCCAGAGAGCGCCGAAAGTGAAAAAAGGTGCTTTTGAGGATAAAGTCCTCAGGAAAGCAGAGAGGGCCAAATTGTCTGGGGCATTTGAAGGGGTTCCAGGAGGCAGTGAGGACCAGCATCACTTTTCCCCGCTGGCAGTTTTGCTGTGGCAGCAACAGCTGGACGTTTGTCTTTTTTGCTCCAGAGAGCGCCGAAAGTGAAAAAAGGTGCTTTTGAGGATAGAGTCCTCAGGAAAGCAGAGAGGGCCAAATTGTCTGGGGCATTTGAAGGGGTTCCAGGAGGCAGTGAGAACCAGCATCACTTTTCCCCGCTGGCACCTTTGCTGTGGCAGCAAAAGCTGGACGTTTGTCTTTTTTGCTCCAGACAGCGCCGAAAGTGAAAAAAGTTGCTTTTGAGGATAGAGTCCTCAGGAAAGCAGAGAGGGCCAAATTGTCTGGGGCATTTGAAGGGGTTCCAGGAGGCAGTGAGGACCAGCATCACTTTTCCCCGCTGGCACCTTTGCTGTGGCAGCAAAAGCTGGACGTTTGTATTTTTTGCTCCAGAGAGCGCCGAAAGTGAAAAAAGGTGCTTTTGAGGATAAAGTCCTCAGGAAAGCAGAGAGGGCCAAACTGTCTGGGGCATTTGAAGGGGTTCCAGGAGGCAGTGAGAACCAGCATCACTTTTCCCCGCTGGCACTTTTGCTGTGGCAGCAAAAGCTGGACGTTTGTCTTTTTTGCTCCAGAGAGCGCCGAAAGTGAAAAAAGGTGCTTTTGAGGATAGAGTGCTCAGGAAAGCAGAGAGGGCCAAATTGTCTGGGGCATTTGAAGGGGTTCCAGGAGGCAGTGAGGACCAGCATCACTTTTCCCCGCTGGCACCTTTGCTGTGGCAGCAAAAGCTGGACGTTTGTCTTTTTTGCTCCAGACAGCGCCGAAAGTGAAAAAAGGTGCTTTTGAGGATAGAGTCCTCAGGAAAGCAGAGAGGGCCAAATTGTCTGGGGCATTTGAAGGGGTTCCAGGAGGCAGTGAGGACCAGCATCACTTTTCCCCGCTGGCACCTTTGCTGTGGCAGCAAAAGCTGGACGTTTGTCTTTTTTGCTCCAGACAGCGCCGAAAGTGAAAAAAGTTGCTTTTGAGGATAGAGTCCTCAGGAAAGCAGAGAGGGCCAAATTGTCTGGGGCATTTGAAGGGGTTCCAGGAGGCAGTGAGGACCAGCATCACTTTTCCCCGCTGGCACCTTTGCTGTGGCAGCAAAAGCTGGACGTTTGTCTTTTTTGCTCCAGAGAGCGCCGAAAGTGAAAAAAGGTGCTTTTGAGGATAAAGTCCTCAGGAAAGCAGAGAGGGCCAAATTGTCTGGGGCATTTGAAGGGGTTCCAGGAGGCAGTGAGGACCAGCATCACTTTTCCCCGCTGGCAGTTTTGCTGTGGCAGCAAAAGCTGGACGTTTGTCTTTTTTGCTCCAGAGAGCGCCGAAAGTGGAAAAAGGTGCTTTTGAGGATAGAGTCCTCAGGAAAGCAGAGAGGGCCAAATTGTCTGGGGCATTTGAAGGAGTTCCAGGAGGCAGTGAGAACCAGCATCACTTTTCCCCGCTGGCACCTTTGCTGTGGCAGCAAAAGCTGGACGTTTGTCTTTTTAGCTCCAGACAGCGCCGAAAGTGAAAAAAGTTGCTTTTGAGGATAGAGTCCTCAGGAAAGCAGAGAGGGCCAAATTGTCTGGGGCATTTGAAGGGGTTCCAGGAGGCAGTGAGGACCAGCATCACTTTTCCCCGCTGGCACCTTTGCTGTGGCAGCAAAAGCTGGACGTTTGTATTTTTTGCTCCAGAGAGCGCCGAAAGTGAAAAAAGGTGCTTTTGAGGATAAAGTCCTCAGGAAAGCAGAGAGGGTCAAACTGTCTGAGGCATTTGAAGGGGTTCCAGGAGGCAGTGAGGACCAGCATCACTTTTCCCCGCTGGCAGTTTTGCTGTGGCAGCAAAAGCTGGACGTTTGTCTTTTTTGCTCCAGAGAGCGCCGAAAGTGAAAAATGGTGCTTTTGAGGATAGAGTCCTCAGGAAAGCAGAGAGGGCCAAATTGTCTGGGGCATTTGAAGGGGTTCCAGGAGGCAGTGAGGACCAGCACCACTTTTCCCCGCTGGCACTTTTGCTGTGGCAGCAAAAGCTGGACGTTTGTCTTTTTTGCTCCAGAGAGCGCCGAAAGTGAAAAAAGGTGCTTTTGAGGATAGAGTCCTCAGGAAAGCAGAGAGGGCCAAATTGTCTGGGGCATTTGAAGGGGTTCCAGGAGGCAGTGAGAACCAGCATCACTTTTCCCCGCTGGCACTTTTGCTGTGGCAGCAAAAGCTGGACGTTTGTCTTTTTTGCTCCAGAGAGCGCCGAAAGTGAAAAAAGGTGCTTTTGAGGATAGAGTCCTCAGGAAAGCAGAGAGGGCCAAATTGTCTGGGGCATTTGAAGGGGTTCCAGGAGGCAGTGAGGACCAGCATCACTTTTCCCCGCTGGCACCTTTGCTGTGGCAGCAAAAGCTGGACGTTTGTCTTTTTTGCTCCAGACAGCGCCGAAAGTGAAAAAAGGTGCTTTTGAGGATAGAGTCCTCAGGAAAGCAGAGAGGGCCAAATTGTCTGGGGCATTTGAAGGGGTTCCAGGAGGCAGTGAGGACCAGCATCACTTTTCCCCGCTGGCACCTTTGCTGTGGCAGCAAAAGCTGGACGTTTGTCTTTTTTGCTCCAGACAGCGCCGAAAGTGAAAAAAGTTGCTTTTGAGGATAAAGACCTCAGGAAAGCAGAGAGGGCCAAATTGTCTGGGGCATTTGAAGGGGTTCCAGGAGGCAGTGAGAACCAGCATCACTTTTCCCCGCTGGCAGTTTTGCTGTGGCAGCAAAAGCTGGACGTTTGTATTTTTGCTCCAGACAGTGCCGAAAGTGAAAAAAGGTGCTTTTGAGGATAGAGTCCTCAGGAAAGCAGAGAGGGCCAAATTGTCTGAGGCATTTGAAGGGGTTCCAGGAGGCAGTGAGAACCAGCATCACTTTTCCCCGCTGGCACCTTTGCTGTGGCAGCAAAAGCTAGACGTTTGTCTTTTTTGCTCCAGACAGCGCCGAAAGTGAAAAAAGGTGCTTTTGAGGATAGAGTCCTCAGGAAAGCAGAGAGGGCCAAATTGTCTGAGGCATTTGAAGGTGTTCCAGGAGGCAGTGAGAACCAGCATCACTTTTCCCCGCTGGCACCTTTGCTGTGGCAGCAAAAGCTGGACGTTTGTCTTTTTTGCTCCAGAGAGCGCCGAAAGTGAAAAAAGGTGCTTTTGAGAATAGAGTCCTCAGGAAAGCAGAGAGGGCCAAATTGTCTGGGGCATTTGAAGGGGTTCCAGGAGGCAGTGAGGACCAGCATCACTTTTCCCCGCTGGCACCTTTGCTGTGGCAGCAAAAGCTGGACGTTTGTCTTTTTTGCTCCAGACAGCGCCGAAAGTGAAAAAAGGTGCTTTTGAGGATAGAGTCCTCAGGAAAGCAGAGAGGGCCAAATTGTCTGGGGCATTTGAAGGGGTTCCAGGAGGCAGTGAGGACCAGCATCACTTTTCCCCGCTGGCACCTTTGCTGTGGCAGCAAAAGCTGGACGTTTGTCTTTTTTGCTCCAGACAGCGCCGAAAGTGAAAAAAGGTGCTTTTGAGGATAGAGTCCTCAGGAAAGCAGAGAGGGCCAAATTGTCTGGGGCATTTGAAGGGGTTCCAGGAGGCAGTGAGGACCAGCATCACTTTTCCCCGCTGGCACCTTTGCTGTGGCAGCAAAAGCTGGACGTTTGTCTTTTTTGCTCCAGACAGCGCCGAAAGTGAAAAAAGTTGCTTTTGAGGATAAAGACCTCAGGAAAGCAGAGAGGGCCAAATTGTCTGGGGCATTTGAAGGGGTTCCAGGAGGCAGTGAGAACCAGCATCACTTTTCCCCGCTGGCAGTTTTGCTGTGGCAGCAAAAGCTGGACGTTTGTATTTTTGCTCCAGACAGTGCCGAAAGTGAAAAAAGGTGCTTTTGAGGATAGAGTCCTCAGGAAAGCAGAGAGGGCCAAATTGTCTGAGGCATTTGAAGGGGTTCCAGGAGGCAGTGAGAACCAGCATCACTTTTCCCCGCTGGCACCTTTGCTGTGGCAGCAAAAGCTAGACGTTTGTCTTTTTTGCTCCAGACAGCGCCGAAAGTGAAAAAAGGTGCTTTTGAGGATAGAGTCCTCAGGAAAGCAGAGAGGGCCAAATTGTCTGAGGCATTTGAAGGTGTTCCAGGAGGCAGTGAGAACCAGCATCACTTTTCCCCGCTGGCACCTTTGCTGTGGCAGCAAAAGCTGGACGTTTGTCTTTTTTGCTCCAGAGAGCGCCGAAAGTGAAAAAAGGTGCTTTTGAGGATAGAGTCCTCAGGAAAGCAGAGAGGGCCAAATTGTCTGGGGCATTTGAAGGGGTTCCAGGAGGCAGTGAGGACCAGCATCACTTTTCCCCCGCTGGCACCTTTGCTGTGGCAGCAAAAGCTGGACGTTTGTCTTTTTTGCTCCAGACAGCGCCGAAAGTGAAAAAAGGTGCTTTTGAGGATAAAGTCCTCAGGAAAGCAGAGAGGGCCAAATTGTCTGGGGCATTTGAAGGGGTTCCAGGAGGCAGTGAGGACCAGCATCACTTTTCCCCGCTGGCAGTTTTGCTGTGGCAGCAAAAGCTGGACGTTTGTCTTTTTTGCTCCAGAGAGCGCCGAAAGTGAAAAAAGGTGCTTTTGAGGATAGAGTCCTCAGGAAAGCAGAGAGGGCCAAATTGTCTGGGGCATTTGAAGGGGTTCCAGGAGGCAGTGAGAACCAGCATCACTTTTCCCCGCTGGCACCTTTGCTGTGGCAGCAAAAGCTGGACGTTTGTCTTTTTTGCTCCAGACAGCGCCGAAAGTGAAAAAAGTTGCTTTTGAGGATAGAGTCCTCAGGAAAGCAGAGAGGGCCAAATTGTCTGGGGCATTTGAAGGGGTTCCAGGAGGCAGTGAGGACCAGCATCACTTTTCCCCGCTGGCACCTTTGCTGTGGCAGCAAAAGCTGGACGTTTGTCTTTTTTGCTCCAGAGAGCGCCGAAAGTGAAAAAAGGTGCTTTTGAGGATAAAGTCCTCAGGAAAGCAGAGAGGGCCAAACTGTCTGAGGCATTTGAAGGGGTTCCAGGAGGCAGTGAGGACCAGCATCACTTTTCCCCGCTGGCAGTTTTGCTGTGGCAGCAAAAGCTGGACGTTTGTCTTTTTTGCTCCAGAGAGCGCCGAAAGTGAAAAATGGTGCTTTTGAGGATAGAGTCCTCAGGAAAGCAGAGAGGGCCAAATTGTCTGGGGCATTTGAAGGGGTTCCAGGAGGCAGTGAGGACCAGCACCACTTTTCCCCGCTGGCACTTTTGCTGTGGCAGCAAAAGCTGGACGTTTGTCTTTTTTGCTCCAGAGAGCGCCGAAAGTGAAAAAAGGTGCTTTTGAGGATAGAGTCCTCAGGAAAGCAGAGAGGGCCAAATTGTCTGGGGCATTTGAAGGGGTTCCAGGAGGCAGTGAGAACCAGCATCACTTTTCCCCGCTGGCAGTTTTGCTGTGGCAGCAAAAGCTGGACGTTTGTCTTTTTTGCTCCAGAGAGCGCCGAAAGTGAAAAAAGGTGCTTTTGAGGATAGAGTCCTCAGGAAAGCAGAGAGGGCCAAATTGTCTGGGGCATTTGAAGGGGTTCCAGGAGGCAGTGAGGACCAGCATCACTTTTCCCCGCTGGCACCTTTGCTGTGGCAGCAAAAGCTGGACGTTTGTCTTTTTTGCTCCAGACAGCGCCGAAAGTGAAAAAAGTTGCTTTTGAGGATAGAGTCCTCAGGAAAGCAGAGAGGGCCAAATTGTCTGGGGCATTTGAAGGGGTTCCAGGAGGCAGTGAGGACCAGCATCACTTTTCCCCGCTGGCACCTTTGCTGTGGCAGCAAAAGCTGGACGTTTGTCTTTTTTGCTCCAGAGAGCGCCGAAAGTGAAAAAAGTTGCTTTTGAGGATAGAGTCCTCAGGAAAGCAGAGAGGGCCAAATTGTCTGGGGCATTTGAAGGGGTTCCAGGAGGCAGTGAGGACCAGCATCACTTTTCCCCGCTGGCACCTTTGCTGTGGCAGCAAAAGCTGGACGTTTGTCTTTTTTGCTCCAGAGAGCGCCGAAACTGAAAAAAGGTGCTTTTGAGGATAAAGTCCTCAGGAAAGCAGAGAGGGCCAAATTGTCTGGGGCATTTGAAGGGGTTCCAGGAGGCAGTGAGAACCAGCATCACTTTTCCCCGCTGGCGCTTTTGCTGTGGCAGCAAAAGCTGGACGTTTGTATTTTTGCTCCAGAGAGCGCCGAAAGTGAAAAAAGGTGCTTTTGAGGATAGAGTCCTCAGGAAAGCAGAGAGGGCCAAATTGTCTGAGGCATTTGAAGGGGTTCCAGGAGGCAGTGAGAACCAGCATCACTTTTCCCCGCTGGCACCTTTGCTGTGGCAGCAAAAGCTAGACGTTTGTCTTTTTTGCTCCAGACAGCGCCGAAAGTGAAAAAAGGTGCTTTTGAGGATAGAGTCCTCAGGAAAGCAAAGAGGGCCAAATTGTCTGAGGCATTTGAAGGTGTTCCAGGAGGCAGTGAGAACCAGCATCACTTTTCCCCGCTGGCACCTTTGCTGTGGCAGCAAAAGCTGGACGTTTGTCTTTTTTGCTCCAGAGAGCGCCGAAAGTGAAAAAAGGTGCTTTTGAGGATAGAGTCCTCAGGAAAGCAGAGAGGGCCAAATTGTCTGGGGCATTTGAAGGGGTTCCAGGAGGCAGTGAGGACCAGCATCACTTTTCCCCGCTGGCACCTTTGCTGTGGCAGCAAAAGCTGGACGTTTGTCTTTTTTGCTCCAGAGAGCGCCGAAAGTGAAAAAAGGTGCTTTTGAGGATAAAGTCCTCAGGAAAGCAGAGAGGGCCAAATTGTCTGGGGCATTTGAAGGGGTTCCAGGAGGCAGTGAGAACCAGCATCACTTTTCCCCGCTGGCACCTTTGCTGTGGCAGCAAAAGCTAGACGTTTGTCTTTTTTGCTCCAGACAGCGCCGAAAGTGAAAAAAGGTGCTTTTGAGGATAGAGTCCTCAGGAAAGCAGAGAGGGCCAAATTGTCTGAGGCATTTGAAGGTGTTCCAGGAGGCAGTGAGAACCAGCATCACTTTTCCCCGCTGGCAGTTTTGCTGTGGCAGCAAAAGCTGGACGTTTGTCTTTTTTGCTCCAGAGAGCGCCGAAAGTGAAAAAAGGTGCTTTTGAGGATAGAGTCCTCAGGAAAGCAGAGAGGGCCAAATTGTCTGGGGCATTTGAAGGGGTTCCAGGAGGCAGTGAGGACCAGCACCACTTTTCCCCGCTGGCACTTTTGCTGTGGCAGCAAAAGCTGGACGTTTGTCTTTTTTGCTCCAGAGAGCGCCGAAAGTGAAAAAAGGTGCTTTTGAGGATAGAGTCCTCAGGAAAGCAGAGAGGGCCAAATTGTCTGGGGCATTTGAAGGGGTTCCAGGAGGCAGTGAGAACCAGCATCACTTTTCCCCGCTGGCACTTTTGCTGTGGCAGCAAAAGCTGGACGTTTGTCTTTTTTGCTCCAGAGAGCGCCGAAAGTGAAAAAAGGTGCTTTTGAGGATAGAGTCCTCAGGAAAGCAGAGAGGGCCAAATTGTCTGGGGCATTTGAAGGGGTTCCAGGAGGCAGTGAGGACCAGCATCACTTTTCCCCGCTGGCACCTTTGCTGTGGCAGCAAAAGCTGGACGTTTGTCTTTTTTGCTCCAGAGAGCGCCGAAAGTGAAAAAAGGTGCTTTTGAGGATAGAGTCCTCAGGAAAGCAGAGAGGGCCAAATTGTCTGGGGCATTTGAAGGGGTTCCAGGAGGCAGTGAGGACCAGCATCACTTTTCCCCGCTGGCACCTTTGCTGTGGCAGCAAAAGCTGGACGTTTGTCTTTTTTGCTCCAGAGAGCGCCGAAAGTGAAAAAAGGTGCTTTTGAGGATAAAGTCCTCAGGAAAGCAGAGAGGGCCAAATTGTCTGGGGCATTTGAAGGTGTTCCAGGAGGCAGTGAGAACCAGCATCACTTTTCCCCGCTGGCACCTTTGCTGTGGCAGCAAAAGCTGGACGTTTGTCTTTTTTGCTCCAGAGAGCGCCGAAAGTGAAAAAAGGTGCTTTTGAGGATAGAGTCCTCAGGAAAGCAGAGAGGGCCAAATTGTCTGGGGCATTTGAAGGGGTTCCAGGAGGCAGTGAGGACCAGCATCACTTTTCCCCGCTGGCACCTTTGCTGTGGCAGCAAAAGCTGGACGTTTGTCTTTTTTGCTCCAGACAGCGCCGAAAGTGAAAAAAGGTGCTTTTGAGGATAAAGTCCTCAGGAAAGCAGAGAGGGCCAAATTGTCTGGGGCATTTGAATGGGTTCCAGGAGGCAGTGAGGACCAGCATCACTTTTCCCCGCTGGCACCTTTGCTGTGGCAGCAAAAGCTGGACGTTTGTCTTTTTTGCTCCAGACAGCGCCGAAAGTGAAAAAAGGTGCTTTTGAGGATAAAGTCCTCAGGAAAGCAGAGAGGGCCAAATTGTCTGGGGCATTTGAAGGGGTTCCAGGAGGCAGTGAGGACCAGCATCACTTTTCCCCGCTGGCACTTTTGCTGTGGCAGCAAAAGCTGGACGTTTGTCTTTTTTGCTCCAGAGAGCGCCGAAAGTGAAAAAAGGTGCTTTTGAGGATAGAGTCCTCAGGAAAGCAGAGAGGGTCAAATTGTCTGGGGCATTTGAAGGGGTTCCAGGAGGCAGTTAGGACCAGCATCACTTTTCCCCGCTGGCACCTTTGCTGTGGCAGCAAAAGCTGGACGTTTGTCTTTTTTGCTCCAGACAGCGCCGAAAGTGAAAAAAGGTGCTTTTGAGGATAAAGTCCTCAGGAAAGCAGAGAGGGCCAAATTGTCTGGGGCATTTGAAGGGGTTCCAGGAGGCAGTGAGGACCAGCATCACTTTTCCCCGCTGGCACTTTTGCTGTGGCAGCAAAAGCTGGACGTTTGTCTTTTTTGCTCCAGAGAGCGCCGAAAGTGAAAAAAGGTGCTTTTGAGGATAGAGTCCTCAGGAAAGCAGAGAGGGCCAAATTGTCTGAGGCATTTGAAGGGGTTCCAGGAGGCAGTGAGAACCAGCATCACTTTTCCCCGCTGGCACCTTTGCTGTGGCAGCAAAAGCTGGACGTTTGTCTTTTTTGCTCCAGAGAGCGCCGAAAGTGAAAAAAGGTGCTTTTGAGGATAGAGTCCTCAGGAAAGCAGAGAGGGCCAAATTGTCTGGGGCATTTGAAGGGGTTCCAGGAGGCAGTGAGAACCAGCATCACTTTTCCCCGCTGGCACTTTTGCTGTGGCAGCAAAAGCTGGACGTTTGTCTTTTTTGCTCCAGAGAGCGCCGAAAGTGAAAAAAGGTGCTTTTGCGGATAGAGTCCTCAGGAAAGCAGAGAGGGCCAAATTGTCTGGGGCATTTGAAGGGGTTCCAGGAGGCAGTGAGGACCAGCATCACTTTTCCCCGCTGGCACCTTTGCTGTGGCAGCAAAAGCTGGACGTTTGTCTTTTTTGCTCCAGACAGCGCCGAAAGTGAAAAAAGTTGCTTTTGAGGATAGAGTCCTCAGGAAAGCAGAGAGGGCCAAATTGTCTGGGGCATTTGAAGGGGTTCCAGGAGGCAGTGAGGACCAGCATCACTTTTCCCCGCTGGCACCTTTGCTGTGGCAGCAAAAGCTGGACGTTTGTCTTTTTTGCTCCAGACAGCGCCGAAAGTGAAAAAAGGTGCTTTTGAGGATAAAGTCCTCAGGAAAGCAGAGAGGGCCAAATTGTCTGGGGCATTTGAAGGGGTTCCAGGAGGCAGTGAGAACCAGCATCACTTTTCCCCGCTGGCACTTTTGCTGTGGCAGCAAAAGCTGGACGTTTGTATTTTTGCTCCAGACAGTGCCGAAAGTGAAAAAAGGTGCTTTTGAGGATAGAGTCCTCAGGAAAGCAGAGAGGGCCAAATTGTCTGAGGCATTTGAAGGGGTTCCAGGAGGCAGTGAGGACCAGCATCACTTTTCCCCGCTGGCACCTTTGCTGTGGCAGCAAAAGCTAGACGTTTGTCTTTTTTGCTCCAGACAGCGCCGAAAGTGAAAAAAGGTGCTTTTGAGGATAGAGTCCTCAGGAAAGCAGAGAGGGCCAAATTGTCTGAGGCATTTGAAGGTGTTCCAGGAGGCAGTGAGAACCAGCATCACTTTTCCCCGCTGGCACCTTTGCTGTGGCAGCAAAAGCTGGACGTTTGTCTTTTTTGCTCCAGAGAGCGCCGAAAGTGAAAAAAGGTGCTTTTGAGGATAGAGTCCTCAGGAAAGCAGAGAGGGCCAAATTGTCTGGGGCATTTGAAGGGGTTCCAGGAGGCAGTGAGGACCAGCATCACTTTTCCCCGCTGGCACCTTTGCTGTGGCAGCAAAAGCTGGACGTTTGTCTTTTTTGCTCCAGACAGCGCCGAAAGTGAAAAAAGGTGCTTTTGAGGATAAAGTCCTCAGGAAAGCAGAGAGGGCCAAATTGTCTGGGGCATTTGAATGGGTTCCAGGAGGCAGTGAGGACCAGCATCACTTTTCCCCGCTGGCACCTTTGCTGTGGCAGCAAAAGCTGGACGTTTGTCTTTTTTGCTCCAGACAGCGCCGAAAGTGAAAAAAGGTGCTTTTGAGGATAAAGTCCTCAGGAAAGCAGAGAGGGCCAAATTGTCTGGGGCATTTGAAGGGGTTCCAGGAGGCAGTGAGGACCAGCATCACTTTTCCCCGCTGGCACTTTTGCTGTGGCAGCAAAAGCTGGACGTTTGTCTTTTTTGCTCCAGAGAGCGCCGAAAGTGAAAAAAGGTGCTTTTGAGGATAGAGTCCTCAGGAAAGCAGAGAGGGCCAAATTGTCTGGGGCATTTGAAGGGGTTCCAGGAGGCAGTTAGGACCAGCATCACTTTTCCCCGCTGGCACCTTTGCTGTGGCAGCAAAAGCTGGACGTTTGTCTTTTTTGCTCCAGAGAGCGCCGAAAGTGAAAAAAGGTGCTTTTGAGGATAAAGTCCTCAGGAAAGCAGAGAGGGCCAAATTGTCTGGGGCATTTGAAGGGGTTCCAGGAGGCAGTGAGGACCAGCATCACTTTTCCCCGCTGGCACTTTTGCTGTGGCAGCAAAAGCTTGACGTTTGTCTTTTTTGCTCCAGAGAGCGCCGAAAGTGAAAAAAGGTGCTTTTGAGGATAGAGTCCTCAGGAAAGCAGAGAGGGCCAAATTATCTGAGGCATTTGAAGGGGTTCCAGGAGGCAGTGAGAACCAGCATCACTTTTCCCCGCTGGCACCTTTGCTGTGGCAGCAAAAGCTGGACGTTTGTCTTTTTTGCTCCAGAGAGCGCCGAAAGTGAAAAAAGGTGCTTTTGAGGATAGAGTCCTCAGGAAAGCAGAGAGGGCCAAATTGTCTGGGGCATTTGAAGGGGTTCCAGGAGGCAGTGAGAACCAGCATCACTTTTCCCCGCTGGCACTTTTGCTGTGGCAGCAAAAGCTGGACGTTTGTCTTTTTTGCTCCAGAGAGCGCCGAAAGTGAAAAAAGGTGCTTTTGCGGATAGAGTCCTCAGGAAAGCAGAGAGGGCCAAATTGTCTGGGGCATTTGAAGGGGTTCCAGGAGGCAGTGAGGACCAGCATCACTTTTCCCCGCTGGCACCTTTGCTGTGGCAGCAAAAGCTGGACGTTTGTCTTTTTTGCTCCAGACAGCGCCGAAAGTGAAAAAAGTTGCTTTTGAGGATAGAGTCCTCAGGAAAGCAGAGAGGGCCAAATTGTCTGGGGCATTTGAAGGGGTTCCAGGAGGCAGTGAGGACCAGCATCACTTTTCCCCGCTGGCACCTTTGCTGTGGCAGCAAAAGCTGGACGTTTGTCTTTTTTGCTCCAGACAGCGCCGAAAGTGAAAAAAGGTGCTTTTGAGGATAAAGTCCTCAGGAAAGCAGAGAGGGCCAAATTGTCTGGGGCATTTGAAGGGGTTCCAGGAGGCAGTGAGAACCAGCATCACTTTTCCCCGCTGGCACTTTTGCTGTGGCAGCAAAAGCTGGACGTTTGTATTTTTGCTCCAGACAGTGCCGAAAGTGAAAAAAGGTGCTTTTGAGGATAGAGTCCTCAGGAAAGCAGAGAGGGCCAAATTGTCTGAGGCATTTGAAGGGGTTCCAGGAGGCAGTGAGGACCAGCATCACTTTTCCCCGCTGGCACCTTTGCTGTGGCAGCAAAAGCTGGACGTTTGTCTTTTTTGCTCCAGAGAGCGCCGAAAGTGAAAAAAGGTGCTTTTGAGGATAGAGTCCTCAGGAAAGCAGAGAGGGCCAAATTGTCTGGGGCATTTGAAGGGGTTCCAGGAGGCAGTGAGAACCAGCATCACTTTTCCCCGCTGGCACTTTTGCTGTGGCAGCAAAAGCTGGACGTTTGTCTTTTTTGCTCCAGACAGCGCCGAAAGTGAAAAAAGGTGCTTTTGCGGATAGAGTCCTCAGGAAAGCAGAGAGGGCCAAATTGTCTGGGGCATTTGAAGGGGTTCCAGGAGGCAGTGAGGACCAGCATCACTTTTCCCCGCTGGCACCTTTGCTGTGGCAGCAAAAGCTGGACGTTTGTCTTTTTTGCTCCAGACAGCGCCGAAAGTGAAAAAAGGTGCTTTTGAGGATAGAGTCCGCAGGAAAGCAGAGAGGGCCAAATTGTCTGGGGCATTTGAAGGGGTTCCAGGAGGCAGTGAGGACCAGCATCACTTTTCCCCGCTGGCACCTTTGCTGTGGCAGCAAAAGCTGGACGTTTGTCTTTTTTGCTCCAGACAGCGCCGAAAGTGAAAAAAGGTGCTTTTGAGGATAGAGTCCTCAGGAAAGCAGAGAGGGCCAAATTGTCTGGGGCATTTGAAGGGGTTCCAGGAGGCAGTGAGGACCAGCATCACTTTTCCCCGCTGGCACTTTTGCTGTGGCAGCAAAAGCTGGACGTTTGTCTTTTTTGCTCCAGACAGCGCCGAAAGTGAAAAAAGGTGCTTTTGAGGATAGAGTCCTCAGGAAAGCAGAGAGGGCCAAATTGTCTGGGGCATTTGAAGGAGTTCCAGGAGGCAGTGAGAACCAGCATCACTTTTCCCCGCTGCCACTTTTGCTGTGGCAGCAAAAGCTGGACGTTTGTCTTTTTTGCTCCAGAGAGCGCGGAAAGTGAAAAAAGGTGCTTTTGAGGATAGAGTCCTCAGGAAAGCAGAGAGGGCCAAATTGTCTGGGGCATTTGAAGGGGTTCCAGGAGGCAGTGAGGACCAGCATCACTTTTCCCCGCTGGCACCTTTGCTGTGGCAGCAAAAGCTGGACGTTTGTATTTTTTGCTCCAGAGAGCGCCGAAAGTGAAAAAAGGTGCTTTTGAGGATAGAGTCCTCAGGAAAGCAGAGAGGGCCAAATTGTCTGGGGCATTTGAAGGGGTTCCAGGAGGCAGTGAGAACCAGCATCACTTTTCCCCGCTGGCACTTTTGCTGTGGCAGCAAAAGCTGGACGTTTGTCTTTTTTGCTCCAGAGAGCGCCGAAAGTGAAAAAAGGTGCTTTTGAGGATAGAGTGCTCAGGAAAGCAGAGAGGGCCAAATTGTCTGGGGCATTTGAAGGGGTTCCAGGAGGCAGTGAGGACCAGCATCACTTTTCCCCGCTGGCACCTTTGCTGTGGCAGCAAAAGCTGGACGTTTGTCTTTTTTGCTCCAGAGAGCGCCGAAAGTGAAAAAAGGTGCTTTTGAGGATAGAGTCCTCAGGAAAGCAGAGAGGGCCAAATTGTCTGGGGCATTTGAAGGGGTTCCAGGAGGCAGTGAGGACCAGCATCACTTTTCCCCGCTGGCACCTTTGCTGTGGCAGCAAAAGCTGGACGTTTGTCTTTTTTGCTCCAGAGAGCGCCGAAAGTGAAAAAAGGTGCTTTTGAGGATAGAGTCCTCAGGAAAGCAGAGAGGGCCAAATTGTCTGGGGCATTTGAAGGGGTTCCAGGAGGCAGTGAGGACCAGCATCACTTTTCCCCGCTGGCACCTTTGCTGTGGCAGCAAAAGCTGGACGTTTGTCTTTTTTGCTCCAGACAGCGCCGAAAGTGAAAAAAGGTGCTTTTGAGGATAGAGTCCTCAGGAAAGCAGAGAGGGCCAAATTGTCTGGGGCATTTGAAGGGGTTCCAGGAGGCAGTGAGGACCAGCATCACTTTTCCCCGCTGGCAGTTTTGCTGTGGCAGCAAAAGCTGGACGTTTGTCTTTTTTGCTCCAGAGAGCGCCGAAAGTGAAAAAAGGTGCTTTTGAGGATAGAGTCCTCAGGAAAGCAGAGAGGGCCAAATTGTCTGGGGCATTTGAAGGGGTTCCAGGAGGCAGTGAGAACCAGCATCACTTTTCCCCGCTGGCACCTTTGCTGTGGCAGCAAAAGCTGGACGTTTGTCTTTTTTGCTCCAGACAGCGCCGAAAGTGAAAAAAGTTGCTTTTGAGGATAGAGTCCTCAGGAAAGCAGAGAGGGCCAAATTGTCTGGGGCATTTGAAGGGGTTCCAGGAGGCAGTGAGGACCAGCATCACTTTTCCCCGCTGGCACCTTTGCTGTGGCAGCAAAAGCTGGACGTTTGTCTTTTTTGCTCCAGAGAGCGCCGAAAGTGAAAAAAGGTGCTTTTGAGGATAAAGTCCTCAGGAAAGCAGAGAGGGCCAAATTGTCTGAGGCATTTGAAGGGGTTCCAGGAGGCAGTGAGGACCAGCATCACTTTTCCCCGCTGGCAGTTTTGCTGTGGCAGCAAAAGCTGGACGTTTGTCTTTTTTGCTCCAGAGAGCGCCGAAAGTGAAAAAAGGTGCTTTTGAGGATAGAGTCCTCAGGAAAGCAGAGAGGGCCAAATTGTCTGGGGCATTTGAAGGGGTTCCAGGAGGCAGTGAGGACCAGCACCACTTTTCCCCGCTGGCACTTTTGCTGTGGCAGCAAAATCTGGACTTTTGTCTTTTTTGCTCCAGAGAGCGCCGAAAGTGAAAAAAGGTGCTTTTGAGGATATAGTCCTCAGGAAAGCAGAGAGGGCCAAATTGTCTGGGGCATTTGAAGGGGTTCCAGGAGGCAGTGAGAACCAGCATCACTTTTCCCCGCTGGCACTTTTGCTGTGGCAGCAAAAGCTGGACGTTTGTCTTTTTTGCTCCAGAGAGCGCCGAAAGTGAAAAAAGGTGCTTTTGAGGATAGAGTCCTCAGGAAAGCAGAGAGGGCCAAATTGTCTGGGGCATTTGAAGGGGTTCCAGGAGGCAGTGAGGACCAGCATCACTTTTCCCCGCTGGCACCTTTGCTGTGGCAGCAAAAGCTGGACGTTTGTCTTTTTTGCTCCAGACAGCGCCGAAAGTGAAAAAAGTTGCTTTTGAGGATAGAGTCCTCAGGAAAGCAGAGAGGGCCAAATTGTCTGGGGCATTTGAAGGGGTTCCAGGAGGCAGTGAGGACCAGCATCACTTTTCCCCGCTGGCACCTTTGCTGTGGCAGCAAAAGCTGGACGTTTGTCTTTTTTGCTCCAGACAGCGCCGAAAGTGAAAAAAGGTGCTTTTGAGGATAAAGTCCTCAGGAAAGCAGAGAGGGCCAAATTGTCTGGGGCATTTGAAGGGGTTCCAGGAGGCAGTGAGAACCAGCATCACTTTTCCCCGCTGGCACTTTTGCTGTGGCAGCAAAAGCTGGACGTTTGTATTTTTGCTCCAGACAGTGCCGAAAGTGAAAAAAGGTGCTTTTGAGGATAGAGTCCTCAGGAAAGCAGAGAGGGCCAAATTGTCTGAGGCATTTGAAGGGGTTCCAGGAGGCAGTGAGAACCAGCATCACTTTTCCCCGCTGGCACCTTTGCTGTGGCAGCAAAAGCTAGACGTTTGTCTTTTTTGCTCCAGACAGCGCCGAAAGTGAAAAAAGGTGCTTTTGAGGATAGAGTCCTCAGGAAAGCAGAGAGGGCCAAATTGTCTGAGGCATTTGAAGGTGTTCCAGGAGGCAGTGAGAACCAGCATCACTTTTCCCCGCTGGCACCTTTGCTGTGGCAGCAAAAGCTGGACGTTTGTCTTTTTTGCTCCAGAGAGCGCCGAAAGTGAAAAAAGGTGCTTTTGAGGATAGAGTGCTCAGGAAAGCAGAGAGGGCCAAATTGTCTGGGGCATTTGAAGGGGTTCCAGGAGGCAGTGAGAACCAGCATCACTTTTCCCCGCTGGCACTTTTGCTGTGGCAGCAAAAGCTGGACGTTTGTCTTTTTTGCTCCAGACAGCGCCGAAAGTGAAAAAAGGTGCTTTTGAGGATAAAGTCCTCAGGAAAGCAGAGAGGGCCAAATTGTCTGGGGCATTTGAAGGGGTTCCAGGAGGCAGTGAGGACCAGCATCACTTTTCCCCGCTGGCACCTTTGCTGTGGCAGCAAAAGCTAGACGTTTGTCTTTTTTGCTCCAGACAGCGCCGAAAGTGAAAAAAGGTGCTTTTGAGGATAGAGTCCTCAGGAAAGCAGAGAGGGCCAAATTGTCTGAGGCATTTGAAGGTGTTCCAGGAGGCAGTGAGAACCAGCATCACTTTTCCCCGCTGGCAGTTTTGCTGTGGCAGCAAAAGCTGGACGTTTGTCTTTTTTGCTCCAGAGAGCGCCGAAAGTGAAAAAAGGTGCTTTTGAGGATAGAGTCCTCAGGAAAGCAGAGAGGGCCAAATTGTCTGGGGCATTTGAAGGGGTTCCAGGAGGCAGTGAGGACCAGCACCACTTTTCCCCGCTGGCACTTTTGCTGTGGCAGCAAAAGCTGGACGTTTGTCTTTTTTGCTCCAGAGAGCGCCGAAAGTGAAAAAAGGTGCTTTTGAGGATAGAGTCCTCAGGAAAGCAGAGAGGGCCAAATTGTCTGGGGCATTTGAAGGGGTTCCAGGAGGCAGTGAGAACCAGCATCACTTTTCCCCGCTGGCAGTTTTGCTGTGGCAGCAAAAGCTGGACGTTTGTCTTTTTTGCTCCAGAGAGCGCCGAAAGTGAAAAAAGGTGCTTTTGAGGATAGAGTCCTCAGGAAAGCAGAGAGGGCCAAATTGTCTGGGGCATTTGAAGGGGTTCCAGGAGGCAGTGAGGACCAGCATCACTTTTCCCCGCTGGCACCTTTGCTGTGGCAGCAAAAGCTGGACGTTTGTCTTTTTTGCTCCAGAGAGCGCCGAAAGTGAAAAAAGTTGCTTTTGAGGATAGAGTCCTCAGGAAAGCAGAGAGGGCCAAATTGTCTGGGGCATTTGAAGGGGTTCCAGGAGGCAGTGAGGACCAGCATCACTTTTCCCCGCTGGCACCTTTGCTGTGGCAGCAAAAGCTGGACGTTTGTCTTTTTTGCTCCAGACAGCGCCGAAAGTGAAAAAAGGTGCTTTTGAGGATAAAGTCCTCAGGAAAGCAGAGAGGGCCAAATTGTCTGGGGCATTTGAAGGGGTTCCAGGAGGCAGTGAGAACCAGCATCACTTTTCCCCGCTGGCACCTTTGCTGTGGCAGCAAAAGCTGGACGTTTGTATTTTTGCTCCAGACAGTGCCGAAAGTGAAAAAAGGTGCTTTTGAGGATAGAGTCCTCAGGAAAGCAGAGAGGGCCAAATTGTCTGAGGCATTTGAAGGGGTTCCAGGAGGCAGTGAGAACCAGCATCACTTTTCCCCGATGGCACCTTTGCTGTGGCAGCAAAAGCTAGACGTTTGTCTTTTTTGCTCCAGACAGCGCCGAAAGTGAAAAAAGGTGCTTTTGAGGATAGAGTCCTCAGGAAAGCAGAGAGGGCCAAATTGTCTGAGGCATTTGAAGGTGTTCCAGGAGGCAGTGAGAACCAGCATCACTTTTCCCCGCTGGCACCTTTGCTGTGGCAGCAAAAGCTGGACGTTTGTCTTTTTTGCTCCAGAGAGCGCCGAAAGTGAAAAAAGGTGCTTTTGAGGATAGAGTCCTCAGGAAAGCAGAGAGGGCCAAATTGTCTGGGGCATTTGAAGGTGTTCCAGGAGGCAGTGAGGACCAGCATCACTTTTCCCCGCTGGCACCTTTGCTGTGGCAGCAAAAGCTGGACGTTTGTCTTTTTTGCTCCAGACAGCGCCGAAAGTGAAAAAAGGTGCTTTTGAGGATAAAGTCCTCAGGAAAGCAGAGAGGGCCAAATTGTCTGGGGCATTTGAAGGGGTTCCAGGAGGCAGTGAGGACCAGCATCACTTTTCCCCGCTGGCACCTTTGCTGTGGCAGCAAAAGCTGGACGTTTGTCTTTTTTGCTCCAGACAGCGCCGAAAGTGAAAAAAGGTGCTTTTGAGGATAAAGTCCTCAGGAAAGCAGAGAGGGCCAAATTGTCTGGGGCATTTGAAGGGGTTCCAGGAGGCAGTGAGGACCAGCATCACTTTTCCCCGCTGGCACTTTTGCTGTGGCAGCAAAAGCTGGACGTTTGTCTTTTTTGCTCCAGAGAGCGCCGAAAGTGAAAAAAGGTGCTTTTGAGGATAGAGTGCTCAGGAAAGCAGAGAGGGCCAAATTGTCTGGGGCATTTGAAGGGGTTCCAGGATGCAGTTAGGACCAGCATCACTTTTCCCCGCTGGCACCTTTGCTGTGGCAGCAAAAGCTGGACGTTTGTCTTTTTTGCTCCAGACAGCGCCGAAAGTGAAAAAAGGTGCTTTTGAGGATAAAGTCCTCAGGAAAGCAGAGAGGGCCAAATTGTCTGGGGCATTTGAAGGGGTTCCAGGAGGCAGTGAGGACCAGCATCACTTTTCCCCGCTGGCACTTTTGCTGTGGCAGCAAAAGCTGGACGTTTGTCTTTTTTGCTCCAGAGAGCGCCGAAAGTGAAAAAAGGTGCTTTTGAGGATAGAGTCCTCAGGAAAGCAGAGAGGGCCAAATTGTCTGAGGCATTTGAAGGGGTTCCAGGAGGCAGTGAGAACCAGCATCACTTTTCCCCGCTGGCACGTTTGCTGTGGCAGCAAAAGCTGGACGTTTGTCTTTTTTGCTCCAGACAGCGCCGAAAGTGAAAAAAGGTGCTTTTGAGGATAGAGTCCTCAGGAAAGCAGAGAGGGCCAAATTGTCTGGGGCATTTGAAGGGGTTCCAGGAGGCAGTGAGAACCAGCATCACTTTTCCTTGCTGGCACTTTTGCTGTGGCAGCAAAAGCTGGACGTTTGTCTTTTTTGCTCCAGAGAGCGCCGAAAGTGAAAAAAGGTGCTTTTGAGGATAGAGTCCTCAGGAAAGCAGAGAGGGCCAAATTGTCTGGGGCATTTGAAGGGGTTCCAGGAGGCAGTGAGGACCAGCATCACTTTTCCCCGCTGGCATCTTTGCTGTGGCAGCAAAAGCTGGACGTTTGTCTTTTTTGCTCCAGACAGCGCCGAAAGTGAAAAAAGGTGCTTTTGAGGATAGAGTCCTCAGGAAAGCAGAGAGGGCCAAATTGTCTGAGGCATTTGAAGGGGTTCCAGGAGGCAGTGAGAACCAGCATCACTTTTCCCCGCTGGCACCTTTGCTGTGGCAGCAAAAGCTGGACGTTTGTCTTTTTTGCTCCAGAGAGCGCCGAAAGTGAAAAAAGGTGCTTTTGAGGATAGAGTCCTCAGGAAAGCAGAGAGGGCCAAATTGTCTGAGGCATTTGAAGGGGTTCCAGGAGGCAGTGAGAACCAGCATCACTTTTCCCCGCTGCCACTTTTGCTGTGGCAGCAAAAGCTGGACGTTTGTCTTTTTTGCTCCAGACAGCGCCGAAAGTGAAAAAAGGTGCTTTTGAGGATAGAGTCCTCAGGAAAGCAGAGAGGGCCAAATTGTCTGGGGCATTTGAAGGGGTTCCAGGAGGCAGTGAGAACCAGCATCACTTTTCCCCGCTGGCACTTTTGCTGTGGCAGCAAAAGCTGGACGTTTGTCTTTTTTGCTCCAGAGAGCGCCGAAAGTGAAAAAAGGTGCTTTTGAGGATAGAGTCCTCAGGAAAGCAGAGAGGGCCAAATTGTCTGGGGCATTTGAAGGGGTTCCAGGAGGCAGTGAGGACCAGCATCACTTTTCCCCGCTGGCATCTTTGCTGTGGCAGCAAAAGCTGGACGTTTGTCTTTTTTGCTCCAGACAGCGCCGAAAGTGAAAAAAGGTGCTTTTGAGGATAGAGTCCTCAGGAAAGCAGAGAGGGCCAAATTGTCTGAGGCATTTGAAGGGGTTCCAGGAGGCAGTGAGAACCAGCATCACTTTTCCCCGCTGGCACCTTTGCTGTGGCAGCAAAAGCTAGACGTTTGTCTTTTTTGCTCCAGAGAGCGCCGAAAGTGAAAAAAGGTGCTTTTGAGGATAGAGTCCTCAGGAAAGCAGAGAGGGCCAAATTGTCTGAGGCATTTGAAGGTGTTCCAGGAGGCAGTGAGAACCAGCATCACTTTTCCCCGCTGGCACTTTTGCTGTGGCAGCAAAAGCTGGACGTTTGTCTTTTTTGCTCCAGAGAGCGCCGAAAGTGAAAAAAGGTGCTTTTGAGGATAGAGTCCTCAGGAAAGCAGAGAGGGCCAAATTGTCTGGGGCATTTGAAGGGGTTCCAGGAGG
Source organism: Vanellus vanellus (assembly GCF_965231255.1). Lineage (NCBI taxonomy): Eukaryota > Metazoa > Chordata > Aves > Charadriiformes > Charadriidae > Vanellus > Vanellus vanellus. The sequence goes on from NW_028128210.1 coordinate 23,342, forward strand.
CAGTGAGGACCAGCATCACTTTTCCCCGCTGGCACCTTTGCTGTGGCAGCAAAAGCTGGACGTTTGTCTTTTTTGCTCCAGACAGCGCCGAAAGTGAAAAAAGGTGCTTTTGAGGATAAAGTCCTCAGGAAAGCAGAGAGGACCAAAATGTCTGGGGCATTTGAAGGGGTTCCAGGAGGCAGTGAGGACCAGCATCACTTTTCCCCGCTGGCACCTTTGCTGTGGCAGCAAAAGCTGGACGTTTGTCTTTTTTGCTCCAGACAGCGCCGAAAGTGAAAAAAGGTGCTTTTGAGGATAAAGTCCTCAGGAAAGCAGAGAGGGCCAAATTGTCTGGGGCATTTGAAGGGGTTCCAGGAGGCAGTGAGGACCAGCATCACTTTTCCCCGCTGGCAGTTTTGCTGTGGCAGCAAAAGCTGGACGTTTGTCTTTTTTGCTCCAGAGAGCGCCGAAAGTGAAAAAAGTTGCTTTTGAGGATAGAGTCCTCAGGAAAGCAGAGAGGGCCAAATTGTCTGAGGCATTTGAAGGTGTTCCAGGAGGCAGTGAGAACCAGCATCACTTTTCCCCGCTGGCACCTTTGCTGTGGCAGCAAAATCTGGACGTTTGTCTTTTTTGCTCCAGAGAGCGCCGAAAGTGAAAAAAGGTGCTTTTGAGAATAGAGTCCTCAGGAAAGAAGAGAGGGCCAAATTGTCTGGGGCATTTGAAGGGGTTCCAGGAGGCAGTGAGGACCAGCATCACTTTTCCCCGCTGGCACCTTTGCTGTGGCAGCAAAAGCTGGACGTTTGTCTTTTTTGCTCCAGAGAGCGCCGAAAGTGAAAAAAGGTGCTTTTGAGGATAGAGTCCTCAGGAAAGCAGAGAGGGCCAAATTGTCTGGGGCATTTGAAGGGGTTCCAGGAGGCAGTGAGGACCAGCATCACTTTTCCCCGCTGGCACCTTTGCTGTGGCAGCAAAAGCTGGACGTTTGTCTTCTTTGCTCCAGAGAGCGCCGAAAGTGAAAAAAGGTGCTTTTGAGGATAAAGTCCTCAGGAAAGCAGAGAGGGCCAAATTGTCTGTGGCATTTGAAGGGGTTCCAGGAGGCAGTGAGAACCAGCATCACTTTTCCTTGCTGGCACTTTTGCTGTGGCAGCAGAAGCTGAACGTTTGTCTTTTTTGCTCCAGAGAGCGCCGAAAGTGAAAAAAGTTGCTTTTGAGGATAGAGTCCTCAGGAAAGCAGAGAGGGCCAAATTGTCTGGGGCATTTGAAGGGGTTCCAGGAGGCAGTGAGGACCAGCATCACTTTTCCCCGCTGGCACCTTTGCTGTGGCAGCAAAAGCTGGACATTTGTCTTTTTTGCTCCAGACAGCGCCGAAACTTAAAAAAGGTGCTTTTGAGGATAAAGTCCTCAGGAAAGCAGAGAGGGCCAAATTGTCTGTGGCATTTGAAGGGGTTCCAGGAGGCAGTGAGAACCAGCATCACTTTTCCTTGCTGGCACTTTTGCTGTGGCAGCAGAAGCTGGACGTTTGTCTTTTTTGCTCCAGAGAGCGCCGAAAGTGAAAAAAGGTGCTTTTGAGGATAGAGTCCTCAGGAAAGCAGAGAGGGCCAAATTGTCTGGGGCATTTGAAGGGGTTCCAGGAGGCAGTGAGAACCAGCATCACTTTTCCCCGCTGGCACTTTTGCTGTGGCAGCAAAAGCTGGACGTTTGTCTTTTTTGCTCCAGAGAGCGCCGAAAGTGAAAAAAGGTGCTTTTGAGAATAGAGTCCTCAGGAAAGAAGAGAGGGCCAAATTGTCTGGGGCATTTGAAGGGGTTCCAGGAGGCAGTGAGAACCAGCATCACTTTTCCCCGCTGGCACTTTTGCTGTGGCAGCAAAAGCTGGACGTTTGTCTTTTTTGCTCCAGAGAGCGCCGAAAGTGAAAAAAGGTGCTTTTGAGGATAGAGTCCTCAGGAAAGCAGAGAGGGCCAAATTGTCTGGGGCATTTGAAGGGGTTCAAGGAGGCAGTGAGGACCAGCATCACTTTTCCCCGCTGGCACCTTTGCTGTGGCAACGAAATCTGGACATTTATCTTTTTTGCTCCAGACAGCGCCGAAAGTGAAAAAAGGTGCTTTTGAGGATAGAGTCCTCAGGAAAGCAGAGAGGGCCAAATTGTCTGGGGCATTTGAAGGGGTTCCAGGAGGCAGTGAGAACCAGCATCACTTTTCCCCGCTGGCACTTTTGCTGTGGCAGCAAAAGCTGGACGTTTGTCTTTTTTGCTCCAGAGAGCGCCGAAAGTGAAAAAAGGTGCTTTTGCGGATAGAGTCCTCAGGAAAGCAGAGAGGGCCAAATTGTCTGGGGCATTTGAAGGGGTTCCAGGAGGCAGTGAGGACCAGCATCACTTTTCCCCGCTGGCACCTTTGCTGTGGCAGCAAAAGCTGGACGTTTGTCTTTTTTGCTCCAGAGAGCGCCGAAAGTGAAAAAAGGTGCTTTTGAGGATAGAGTCCTCAGGAAAGCAGAGAGGGCCAAATTGTCTGGGGCATTTGAAGGGGTTCCAGGAGGCAGTGAGGACCAGCATCACTTTTCCCCGCTGGCACCTTTGCTGTGGCAGCAAAAGCTGGACGTTTGTCTTTTTTGCTCCAGACAGCGCCGAAAGTGAAAAAAGGTGCTTTTGAGGATAGAGTCCTCAGGAAAGCAGAGAGGGCCAAATTGTCTGGGGCATTTGAAGGGGTTCCAGGAGGCAGTGAGGACCAGCATCACTTTTCCCCGTTGGCACTTTTGCTGTGGCAGCAAAAGCTGGACGTTTGTCTTTTTTGCTCCAGAGAGCGCCGAAAGTGAAAAAAGGTGCTTTTGAGGATAGAGTCCTCAGGAAAGCAGAGAGGGCCAAATTGTCTGGGGCATTTGAAGGGGTTCCAGGAGGCAGTGAGGACCAGCATCACTTTTCCCCGCTGGCACCTTTGCTGTGGCAGCAAAAGCTGGACGTTTGTCTTTTTTGCTCCAGAGAGCGCCGAAAGTGAAAAAAGGTGCTTTTGAGGATAGAGTCCTCAGGAAAGCAGAGAGGGCCAAATTGTCTGGGGCATTTGAAGGGGTTCCAGAAGGCAGTGAGAACCAGCATCACTTTTCCCCGTTGGCACTTTTGCTGTGGCAGCAAAAGCTGGACGTTTGTCTTTTTTGCTCCAGAGAGCGCCGAAAGTGAAAAAAGGTGCTTTTGAGGATAGAGTCCTCAGGAAAGCAGAGAGGGCCAAATTGTCTGGGGCATTTGAAGGGGTTCCAGGAAGCAGTGAGGACCAGCATCACTTTTCCCCTCTGGCACTTTTGCTGTGGCAGCAAAAGCTGGACGTTTGTCTTTTTTGCTCCAGAGAGCGCCGAAAGTGAAAAAAGGTGCTTTTGAGGATAGAGTCCTCAGGAAAGCAGAGAGGGCCAAATTGTCTGGGGCATTTGAAGGGGTTCCAGGAGGCAGTGAGAACCAGCATCACTTTTCCCCGCTGGCACTTTTGCTGTGGCAGCAAAAGCTGGACGTTTGTCTTTTTTGCTCCAGACAGCGCCGAAAGTGAAAAAAGGTGCTTTTGAGGATAGAGTCCTCAGGAAAGCAGAGAGGGCCAAATTGTCTGGGGCATTTGAAGGGGTTCCAGGAGGCAGTGAGGACCAGCATCACTTTTCCCCGCTGGCACCTTTGCTGTGGCAGCAAAATCTGGACGTTTGTCTTTTTTGCTCCAGAGAGCGCCGAAAGTGAAAAAAGGTGCTTTTGAGGACAGATTCCTCAGGAAAGCAGAGAGGGCCAAATTGTCTGGGGCATTTGAAGGGGTTCCAGGAGGCAGTGAGGACCAGCATCACTTTTCCCCGCTGGCACCTTTGCTGTGGCAGCAAAAGCTGGACGTTTGTCTTTTTTGCTCCAGAGAGCGCCGAAAGTGAAAAAAGGTGCTTTTGAGGATAGAGTCCTCAGGAAAGCAGAGAGGGCCAAATTGTCTGGGGCATTTGAAGGAGTTCCAGGAGGGAGTGAGAACCAGCATCACTTTTCCCCGCTGGCACCTTTGCTGTGGCAGCAAAAGCTGGACGTTTGTCTTTTTTGCTCCAGAGAGCGCCGAAAGTGAAAAAAGGTGCTTTTGAGGATAGAGTCCTCAGGAAAGCAGAGAGGGCCAAATTGTCTGGGGCTTTTGAAGGGGTTCCAGGAGGCAGTGAGAACCAGCATCACTTTTCCCCGCTGGCACTTTTGCTGTGGCAGCAAAAGCTGGACGTTTGTCTTTTTTGCTCCAGACAGCGCCGAAAGTGAAAAAAGGTGCTTTTGAGGATAGAGTCCTCAGGAAAGCAGAGAGGGCCAAATTGTCTGGGGCATTTGAAGGAGTTCCAGGAGGCAGTGAGGACCAGCATCACTTTTCCCCGCTGGCACCTTTGCTGTGGCAGCAAAAGCTGGACGTTTGTCTTTTTTGCTCCAGAGAGCGCCGAAACTGAAAAAAGGTGCTTTTGAGGATAAAGTCCTCAGGAAAGCAGAGAGGGCCAAATTGTCTGGGGCATTTGAAGGGGTTCCAGGAGGCAGTGTGTACCAGCATCACTTTTCCCCTCTGGCACTTTTGCTGTGGCAGCAAAAGCTGGACGTTTGTCTTTTTTGCTCCAGAGAGCGCCGAAAGTGAAAAAAGTTGCTTTTGAGGATAGAGTCCTCAGGAAAGCAGAGAGGGCCAAATTGTCTGGGGCATATGAAGGGGTTCCAGGAGGCAGTGAGAACCAGCATCACTTTTCCCCGCTGGCACTTTTGCTGTGGCAGCAAAAGCTGGACGTTTGTCTTTTTTGCTCCAGAGAGCGCCGAAAGTGAAAAAAGGTGCTTTTGAGGATAGAGTCCTCAGGAAAGCAGAGAGGGCCAAATTGTCTGGGGCATTTGAAGGGGTTCCAGGAGGCAGTGAGAACCAGCATCACTTTTCCCCGCTGGCACCTTTGCTGTGGCAGCAAAAGCTGGACGTTTGTCTTTTTTGCTCCAGACAGCGCCGAAAGTGAAAAAAGTTGCTTTTGAGGATAGAGTCCTCAGGAAAGCAGAGAGGGCCAAATTGTCTGGGGCATTTGAAGGGGTTCCAGGAGGCAGTGAGAACCAGCATCACTTTTCCCCGCTGGCACCTTTGCTGTGGCAGCAAAGGCTGGACTTTTGTCTTTTTTGCTCCAGAGAGCGCCGAAAGTGAAAAAAGGTGCTTTTGAGGATAGAGTCCTCAGGAAAGCAGAGAGGGCCAAATTGTCTGGGGCATTTGAAGGGGTTCCAGGAGGCAGTGAGGACCAGCATCACTTTTCCCCGCTGGCACTTTTGCTGTGTCAGCAAAAGCTGGACGTTTGTCTTTTTTGCTCCAGAGAGCGCCGAAAGTGAAAAAAGGTGCTTTTGAGGATAGAGTCCTCAGGAAAGCAGAGAGGGCCAAATTGTCTGGGGCATTTGAAGGAGTTCCAGGAGGCAGTGAGGACCAGCATCACTTTTCCCTGCTGGCACCTTTGCTGTGGCAGCAAAAGCTGGACGTTTGTCTTTTTTGCTCCAGAGAGCGCCGAAACTGAAAAAAGGTGCTTTTGAGGATAAAGTCCTCAGGAAAGCAGAGAGGGCCAAATTGTCTGTGGCATTTGAAGGGGTTCCAGGAGGCAGTGAGAACCAGCATCACTTTTCCTTGCTGGCACTTTTGCTGTGGCAGCAGAAGCTGGAAGTTTGTCTTTTTTGCTCCAGACAGCGCCGAAAGTGAAAAAAGGTGCTTTTGAGGATAAAGTCCTCAGGAAAGCAGAGAGGGCCAAATTGTCTGGGGCATTTGAAGGGGTTCCAGGAAGCAGTGAGGACCAGCATCACTTTTCCCCACTGACATTTTTACTGTGGCAGCAAAAGCTGGACGTTTGTCTTTTTTGCTCCAGAGAGCGCCGAAAGTGAAAAAAGGTGCTTTTGAGGATAGAGTCCTCAGGAAAGCAGAGAGGGCCAAATTGTCTGGGGCATTTGAAGGGGTTCCAGGAGGCAGTGAGGACCAGCATCACTTTTCCCCTCTGGCACTTTTGCTGTGGCAGCAAAAGCTGGACGTTTGTCTTTTTTGCTCCAGAGAGCGCCGAAAGTGAAAAAAGGTGCTTTTGAGGATAGAGTCCTCAGGAAAGCAGAGAGGGCCAAATTGTCTGGGGCATTTGAAGGGGTTCCAGGAGGCAGTGAGAACCAGCATCACTTTTCCCCGCTGGCACTTTTGCTGTGGATGCAAAAGCTGGACGTTTGTCTTTTTTGCTCCAGAGAGCGCCGAAAGTGAAAAAAGGTGCTTTTGAGGATAGAGTCCTCAGGAAAGCAGAGAGGGCCAAATTGTCTGGGGCATTTGAAGGGGTTCCAGGAGGCAGTGAGAACCAGCATCACTTTTCCCCGCTGGCACCTTTGCTGTGGCAGCAAAAGCTGGACGTTTGTCTTTTTTGCTCCAGAGAGCGCCGAAAGTGAAAAAAGGTGCTTTTGAGGATAGAGTCCTCAGGAAAGCAGAGAGGGCCAAATTGTCTGGGGCATTTGAAGGGGTTCCAGGAGGCAGTGAGAACCAGCATCACTTTTCCCCGCTGGCACCTTTGCTGTGGCAGCAAAGGCTGGACTTTTGTCTTTTTTGCTCCAGAGAGCGCCGAAAGTGAAAAAAGGTGCTTTTGAGGATAGAGTCCTCAGGAAAGCAGAGAGGGCCAAATTGTCTGGGGCATTTGAAGGGGTTCCAGGAGGCAGTGAGGACCAGCATCACTTTTCCCCGCTGGCACCTTTGCTGTGGCAGCAAAAGCTGGACGTTTGTCTTTTTTGCTCCAGAGAGCGCCGAAAGTGAAAAAAGGTGCTTTTGAGGATAGAGTCCTCAGGAAAGCAGAGAGGGCCAAATTGTCTGGGGCATTTGAAGGGGTTCCAGAAGGCAGTGAGAACCAGCATCACTTTTCCCCGCTGGCACCTTTGCTGTGGCAGCAAAGGCTGGACTTTTGTCTTTTTTGCTCCAGAGAGCGCCGAAAGTGAAAAAAGGTGCTTTTGAGGATAGAGTTCTCAGGAAAGCAGAGAGGGCCAAATTGTCTGGGGCATTTGAAGGGGTTCCAGGAGGCAGTGAGGACCAGCATCACTTTTCCCCGCTGGCACCTTTGCTGTGGCAGCAAAAGCTGGACGTTTGTCTTTTTTGCTCCAGAGAGCGCCGAAAGTGAAAAAAGGTGCTTTTGAGGATAGAGTCCTCAGGAAAGCAGAGAGGGCCAAATTGTCTGGGGCATTTGAAGGGGTTCCAGAAGGCAGTGAGAACCAGCATCACTTTTCCCCGCTGGCACCTTTGCTGTGGCAGCAAAGGCTGGACTTTTGTCTTTTTTGCTCCAGAGAGCGCCGAAAGTGAAAAAAGGTGCTTTTGAGGATAGAGTTCTCAGGAAAGCAGAGAGGGCCAAATTGTCTGGGGCATTTGAAGGGGTTCCAGGAGGCAGTGAGGACCAGCATCACTTTTCCCCGCTGGCACTTTTGCTGTGGCAGCAAAAGCTGGACGTTTGTCTTTTTTGCTCCAGAGAGCGCCGAAAGTGAAAAAAGGTGCTTTTGAGGATAGAGTCCTCAGGAAAGCAGAGAGGGCCAAATTGTCTGGGGCATTTGAAGGAGTTCCAGGAGGCAGTGAGGACCAGCATCACTTTTCCCCGCTGGCACCTTTGCTGTGGCAGCAAAAGCTGGACGTTTGTCTTTTTTGCTCCAGAGAGCGCCGAAACTGAAAAAAGGTGCTTTTGAGGATAAAGTCCTCAGGAAAGCAGAGAGGGCCAAATTGTCTGTGGCATTTGAAGGGGTTCCAGGAGGCAGTGAGAACCAGCATCACTTTTCCTTGCTGGCAGTTTTGCTGTGGCAGCAGAAGCTGGACGTTTGTCTTTTTTGCTCCAGACAGCGCCGAAAGTGAAAAAAGGTGCTTTTGAGGATAGAGTCCTCAGGAAAGCAGACAGGGCCAAATTGTCTGGGGCATTTGAAGGGGTTCCAGGAGGCAGTGAGGACCAGCATCACTTTTCCCCGCTGGCACTTTTGCTGTGGCAGCAAAAGCTGGACGTTTGTCTTTTTTGCTCCAGAGAGCGCCGAAAGTGAAAAAAGGTGCTTTTGAGGATAGAATCCTCAGGAAAGCAGAGAGGGCCAAATTGTCTGGGGCATTTGAAGGGGTTCCAGGAGGCAGTGAGGACCAGCATCACTTTTCCCCGCTGGCACCTTTGCTGTGGCAGCAAAAGCTGGACGTTTGTCTTTTTTGCTCCAGACAGCGCCGAAAGTGAAAAAAGGTGCTTTTGAGGATAGAGTCCTCAGGAAAGCAGAGAGGGCCAAATTATCTGGGGCATTTGAAGGAGTTCCAGGAGGGAGTGAGAACCAGCATCACTTTTCCCCGCTGGCACCTTTGCTGTGGCAGCAAAAGCTGGACGTTTGTCTTTTTTGCTCCAGAGAGCGCCGAAACTGAAAAAAGGTGCTTTTGAGGATAGAGTCCTCAGGAAAGCAGAGAGGGCCAAATTGTCTGGGGCTTTTGAAGGGGTTCCAGGAGGCAGTGAGAACCAGCATCACTTTTCCCCGCTGCCACTTTTGCTGTGGCAGCAAAAGCTGGACGTTTGTCTTTTTTGCTCCATAGAGCGCCGAAAGTGAAAAAAGGTGCTTTTGATGATAGAGTGCGCAGGAAAGCAGAGAGGGCCAAATTGTCTGGGGCATTTGAAGGGGTTCCAGGAGGCAGTGAGAACCAGCATCACTTTTCCCCGCTGGCACTTTTACTGTGGCAGCAAAAGCTGGACGTTTGTCTTTTTTGCTCCAGAGAGCGCCGAAAGTGAAAAAAGGTGTTTTTGAGGATAGAGTCCTCAAGAAAGCAGAGAGGGCCAAATTGTCTGTGGCATTTGAAGGGGTTCCAGGAGGCAGTGAGAACCAGCATCACTTTTCCTTGCTGGCACTTTTGCTGTGGCAGCAGAAGCTGGACGTTTGTCTTTTTTGCTCCAGAGAGTGCCGAAAGTGAAAAAAGGTGCTTTTGAGGATAGAGTCCTCAGGAAAGCAGACAGGGCCAAATTGTCTGGGGCATTTGAAGGGGTTCCAGGAGGCAGTGAGGACCAGCATCACTTTTCCCCGCTAGCACTTTTGCTGTGGCAGCAAAAGCTGGACGTTTGTCTTTTTTGCTCCAGAGAGCGCCGAAAGTGAAAAAAGGTGCTTTTGAAGATAGAGTCCTCAGGAAAGCAGAGAGGGCCAAATTGTCTGGGGCATTTGAAGGGGTTCCAGGAGGCAGTGAGGACCAGCATCACTTTTCCCCGCTGGCACTTTTGCTGTGGCAGCAAAAGCTGGACGTTTGTCTTTTTTGCTCCAGAGAGCGCCGAAAGTGAAAAAAGGTGCTTTTGAGGATAGAGTCCTCAGGAAAGCAGAGAGGGCCAAATTGTCTGGGGCATTTGAAGGGGTTCCAGGAGGCAGTGAGAACCAGCATCACTTTTCCCCGCTGGCACTTTTGCTGTGGCAGCAAAAGCTGGACGTTTGTCTTTTTTGCTCCAGAGAGCGCCGAAAGTGAAAAAAGGTGCTTTTGAGGATAGAGTCCTCAGGAAAGCAGAGAGGGCCAAATTGTCTGGGGCATTTGAAGGGGTTCCAGGAGGCAGTGAGGACCAGCATCACTTTTCCCCGCTGGCACCTTTGCTCTGGCAGCAAAAGCTGGACGATTGTCTTTTTTGCTCCAGAGAGCGCCGAAAGTGAGAAAAGGGGCTTTTGAGGATAGAATCCTCAGGAAAGCAGAGAGGGCCAAATTGTCTGGGGCATTTGAAGGGGTTCCAGGAGGCAGTGAGGACCAGCATCACTTTTCCCCGCTGGCACCTTTGCTGTGGCAGCAAAAGCTGGACGTTTGTCTTTTTTGCTCCAGAGAGCGCCGAAAGTGAAAAAAGGTGCTTTTGAGGATAGAGTCCTCAGGAAAGCAGAGAGGGCCAAATTATCTGGGGCATTTGAAGGAGTTCCAGGAGGGAGTGAGAACCAGCATCACTTTTCCCCGCTGGCACCTTTGCTGTGGCAGCAAAAGCTGGACGTTTGTCTTTTTTGCTCCAGAGAGCGCCGAAAGTGAAAAAAGGTGCTTTTGAGGATAAAGTCCTCAGGAAAGCAGAGAGGGCCAAATTGTCTGTGGCATTTGAAGGGGTTCCAGGAGGCAGTGAGAACCAGCATCAATTTTCCTTGCTGGCACTTTTGCTGTGGCAGCAGAAGCTGGACGTTTGTCTTTTTTGCTCCAGAGAGCGCCGAAAGTGAAAAAAGGTGCTTTTGAGGATAGAGTCCTCAGGAAAGCAGAGAGGGCCAAATTGTCTGGGGCATTTGAAGGGGTTCCAGGAGGCAGTGAGGACCAGCATCACTTTTCCCCGCTGGCACCTTTGCTGTGGCAGCAAAAGCTGGACGTTTGTCTTTTTTGCTCCAGACAGCGCCGAAAGTGAAAAAAGGTGCTTTTGAGGATAGAGTCCTCAGGAAAGCAGAGAGGGCCAAATTGTCTGTGGCATTTGAAGGGGTTCCAGAAGGCAGTGAGAACCAGCATCACTTTTCCCCGTTGGCACTTTTGCTGTGGCAGCAAAAGCTGGACGTTTGTCTTTTTTGCTCCAGAGAGCGCCGAAAGTGAAAAAAGGTGCTTTTGAGGATAGAGTCCTCAGGAAAGCAGAGAGGGCCAAATTGTCTGGGGCATTTGAAGGGGTTCCAGGAAGCAGTGAGACCAGCATCACTTTTCCCCTCTGGCACTTTTGCTGTGGCAGCAAAAGCTGGACGTTTGTCTTTTTTGCTCCAGAGAGCGCCGAAAGTGAAAAAAGGTGCTTTTGAGGATAGAGTGCGCAGGAAAGCAGAGAGGGCCAAATTGTCTGGGGCATTTGAAGGGGTTCCAGGAGGCAGTGAGAACCAGCATCACTTTTCCCCGGTGGCACTTTTGCTGTGGCAGCAAAGGCTGGACGTTTGTCTTTTTTGCTCCAGAGAGCGCCGAAAGTGAAAAAAGGTGCTTTTGAGGATAGAGTCCTCAGGAAAGCAGAGAGGGCCAAATTGTCTGGGGCATTTGAAGGAGTTCCAGGAGGCAGTGAGGACCAGCATCACTTTCCCCGCTGGCACCTTTGCTGTGGCAGCAAAAGCTGGACGTTTGTCTTTTTTGCTCCAGAGAGCGCCGAAACTGAAAAAGGTGCTTTTGAGGATAAAGTCCTCAGGAAAGCAGAGAGGCCAAATTGTCTGGGGCATTTGAAGGGGTTCCAGGAGGCAGTGTGTACCAGCATCACTTTTCCCCTCTGGCACTTTTGCTGTGGCAGCAAAAGCTGGACGTTTGTCTTTTTTGCTCCAGAGAGCGCCGAAAGTGAAAAAAGTTGCTTTTGAGGATAGAGTCCTCAGGAAAGCAGAGAGGGCCAAATTGTCTGGGGCATTTGAAGGGGTTCCAGGAGGCAGTGAGAACCAGCATCACTTTTCCCCGCTGGCACTTTTGCTGTGGCAGCAAAAGCTGGACGTTTGTCTTTTTTGCTCCAGAGAGCGCCGAAAGTGAAAAAAGGTGCTTTTGAGGATAGAGTCCTCAGGAAAGCAGAGAGGGCCAAATTGTCTGGGGCATTTGAAGGGGTTCCAGGAGGCAGTGAGAACCAGCATCACTTTTCCCCGCTGGCACCTTTGCTGTGGCAGCAAAAGCTGGACGTTTGTCTTTTTTGCTCCAGACAGCGCCGAAAGTGAAAAAAGGTGCTTTTGAGGATAGAGTCCTCAGGAAAGCAGAGAGGGCCAAATTGTCTGGGGCATTTGAAGGGGTTCCAGGAGGCAGTGAGAACCAGCATCACTTTTCCCCGCTGGCACCTTTGCTGTGGCAGCAAAGGCTGGACTTTTGTCTTTTTTGCTCCAGAGAGCGCCGAAAGTGAAAAAAAGGTGCTTTTGAGGATAGAGTCCTCAGGAAAGCAGAGAGGGCCAAATTGTCTGGGGCATTTGAAGGGGTTCCAGGAGGCAGTGAGGACCAGCATCACTTTTCCCCGCTGGCACTTTTGCTGTGGCAGCAAAAGCTGGACGTTTGTCTTTTTTGCTCCAGAGAGCGCCGAAAGTGAAAAAAGGTGCTTTTGAGGATAGAGTCCTCAGGAAAGCAGAGAGGGCCAAATTGTCTGGGGCATTTGAAGGCGTTCCAGGAGGCAGTGAGGACCAGCATCACTTTTCCCCGCTGGCACCTTTGCTGTGGCAGCAAAAGCTGGACGTTTGTCTTTTTTGCTCCAGAGAGCGCCGAAAGTGAAAAAAGGTGCTTTTGAGGATAAAGTCCTCAGGAAAGCAGAGAGGGCCAAATTGTCTGTGGCATTTGAAGGGGTTCCAGGAGGCAGTGAGGAACCAGCATCACTTTTCCTTGCTGGCACTTTTGCTGTGGCAGCAGAAGCTGGAAGTTTGTCTTTTTTGCTCCAGACAGCGCCGAAAGTGAAAAAGGTGCTTTTGAGGATAAAGTCCTCAGGAAAGCAGAGAGGGCCAAATTGTCTGGGGCATTTGAAGGGGTTCCAGGAAGCAGTGAGGACCAGCATCACTTTTCCCCACTGACATTTTTACTGTGGCAGCAAAAGCTGGACGTTTGTCTTTTTTGCTCCAGAGAGCGCCGAAAGTGAAAAAAGGTGCTTTTGAGGATAGAGTCCTCAGGAAAGCAGAGAGGGCCAAATTGTCTGGGGCATTTGAAGGGGTTCCAGGAGGCAGTGAGAACCAGCATCACTTTTCCCCGCTGGCACCTTGCTGTGGCAGCAAAAGCTGGACGTTTGTCTTTTTTGCTCCAGAGAGCGCCGAAAGTGAAAAAAGGTGCTTTTGAGGATAGAGTCCTCAGGAAAGCAGAGAGGGCCAAATTGTCTGGGGCTTTTGAAGGGGTTCCAGGAGGCAGTGAGAACCAGCATCACTTTTCCCCGCTGGCACTTTTGCTGTGGCAGCAAAAGCTGGACGTTTGTCTTTTTTGCTCCAGAGAGCGCCGAAATTGAAAAAAGGTGCTTTTGAGGATAGAGTCCTCAGGAAAGCAGAGAGGGCCAAATTGTCTGGGGCATTTGAAGGAGTTCCAGGAGGCAGTGAGGACCAGCATCACTTTTCCCCGCTGGCACCTTTGCTGTGGCAGCAAAAGCTGGACGTTTGTCTTTTTTGCTCCAGAGACCGCCGAAACTGAAAAAAGGTGCTTTTGAGGATAAAGTCCTCAGGAAAGCAGAGAGGGCCAAATTGTCTGGGGCATTTGAAGGGGTTCCAGGAGGCAGTGTGTACCAGCATCACTTTTCCCCTCTGGCACTTTTGCTGTGGCAGCAAAAGCTGGACGTTTGTCTTTTTTGCTCCAGAGAGCGCCGAAAGTGAAAAAAGTTGCTTTTGAGGATAGAGTCCTCAGGAAAGCAGAGAGGGCCAAATTGTCTGGGGCATTTGAAGGGGTTCCAGGAGGCAGTGAGAACCAGCATCACTTTTCCCCGCTGGCACTTTTGCTGTGGCAGCAAAAGCTGGACGTTTTTCTTTTTTGCTCCAGAGAGCGCCGAAAGTGAAAAAAGGTGCTTTTGAGGATAGAGTCCTCAGGAAAGCAGAGAGGGCCAAATTGTCTGGGGCATTTGAAGGGGTTCCAGGAGGCAGTGAGAACCAGCATCACTTTTCCCCGCTGGCACCTTTGCTGTGGCAGCAAAAGCTGGACGTTTGTCTTTTTGCTCCAGACAGCGCCGAAAGTGAAAAAAGGTGCTTTTGAGGATAGAGTCCTCAGGAAAGCAGAGAGGGCCAAATTGTCTGGGGCATTTGAAGGGGTTCCAGGAGGCAGTGAGAACCAGCATCACTTTTCCCCGCTGGCACCTTTGCTGTGGCAGCAAAGGCTGGACTTTTGTCTTTTTTGCTCCAGAGAGCGCCGAAAGTGAAAAAAGGTGCTTTTGAGGATAGAGTCCTCAGGAAAGCAGAGAGGGCCAAATTGTCTGGGGGCATTTGAAGGGGTTCCAGGAGGCAGTGAGGACCAGCATCACTTTTCCCCGCTGGCACTTTTGCTGTGGCAGCAAAAGCTGGACGTTTGTCTTTTTTGCTCCAGAGAGCGCCGAAAGTGAAAAAAGGTGCTTTTGAGGATAGAGTCCTCAGGAAAGCAGAGAGGGCCAAATTGTCTGGGGGCATTTGAAGGAGTTCCAGGAGGCAGTGAGGACCAGCATCACTTTTCCCCGCTGGCACCTTTGCTGTGGCAGCAAAAGCTGGACGTTTGTCTTTTTTGCTCCAGAGAGCGCCGAAACTGAAAAAAGGTGCTTTTGAGGATAAAGTCCTCAGGAAAGCAGAGAGGGCCAAATTGTCTGTGGCATTTGAAGGGGTTCCAGGAGGCAGTGAGAACCAGCATCACTTTTCCTTGCTGGCACTTTTGCTGTGGCAGCAGAAGCTGGAAGTTTGTCTTTTTTGCTCCAGACAGCGCCGAAAGTGAAAAAAGGTGCTTTTGAGGATAAAGTCCTCAGGAAAGCAGAGAGGGCCAAATTGTCTGGGGCATTTGAAGGGGTTCCAGGAAGCAGTGAGGACCAGCATCACTTTTCCCCACTGACATTTTTACTGTGGCAGCAAAAGCTGGACGTTTGTCTTTTTTGCTCCAGAGAGCGCCGAAAGTGAAAAAAGGTGCTTTTGAGGATAGAGTCCTCAGGAAAGCAGAGAGGGCCAAATTGTCTGGGGCATTTGAAGGGGTTCCAGGAGGCAGTGAGGACCAGCATCACTTTTCCCCTCTGGCACTTTTGCTGTGGCAGCAAAAGCTGGACGTTTGTCTTTTTTGCTCCAGAGAGCGCCGAAAGTGAAAAAAAGGTGCTTTTGAGGATAGAGTCCTCAGGAAAGCAGAGAGGGCCAAATTGTCTGGGGCATTTGAAGGGGTTCCAGGAGGCAGTGAGAACCAGCATCACTTTTCCCCGCTGGCACTTTTGCTGTGGATGCAAAAGCTGGACGTTTGTCTTTTTTGCTCCAGAGAGCGCCGAAAGTGAAAAAAGGTGCTTTTGAGGACAGAGTCCTCAGGAAAGCAGAGAGGGCCAAATTGTCTGGGGCATTTGAAGGGGTTCCAGGAGGCAGTGAGAACCAGCATCACTTTTCCCCGCTGGCACCTTTGCTGTGGCAGCAAAGGCTGGACGTTTGTCTTTTTGCTCCAGAGAGCGCCGAAAGTGAAAAAAGGTGCTTTTGAGGATAGAGTCCTCAGGAAAGCAGAGAGGGCCAAATTGTCTGGGGCATTTGAAGGGGTTCCAGGAGGCAGTGAGAACCAGCATCACTTTTCCCCGCTGGCACCTTTGCTGTGGCAGCAAAGGCTGGACTTTTGTCTTTTTTGCTCCAGAGAGCGCCGAAAGTGAAAAAAGGTGCTTTTGAGGATAGAGTCCTCAGGAAAGCAGAGAGGGCCAAATTGTCTGGGGCATGAAGGGGTTCCAGGAGGCAGTGAGGACCCACAGCAAAAAGCTGGACGTTTGTCCTTTTTTGCTCCAGAGA